>NW_009713040.1:76118-107284 GCF_000703405.1 Apaloderma vittatum | reverse complement strand
TTCAGCCGCCTCTCCATCTCCGACGACTGAGGGGGCGGCCCTGCAAGTAAGTTCACGAGCCAAGAAAGCCAACCCCTCTCCTCTTCTTCTTTTTCTTTTTTTTTTATTTTATATATATCTATCTATCTTATATATACACCGAGAGCTGAACAAAACAAAACAACAAAAAAAAAGCGCATTTTGCAAAAGGGCAAACGACACGAACTGAACAAACCTATTTTTATAGAGAGACCTTGGAAGAAGGGGATTTTTGTTTTGGGGTTTTTCTTGTTGTTCTTCGGAGACAAGTTATGATATGCACCAGCAGCAGCCATTCCATCTGTGTTCAAAAGCAAAAAAAATAAATAAAAAAAGAAAGAGCGTTTAGAAAAGACACCACCAGAAAGCAACAAACAATCCGGGGAGCTCAAGTCCTGCCCAGCTCCTCCAAACCTTCAGACACACGCAGAAAAAGTTACAGACTAGTTTGTCTTTCAATCCAGTTCAAATAAAACCACAGAACATACTAAACCTATAAGCTTTTTTTTTATAAAAAAAAATGAGAGGAAAAAAAAAGAAAAATCCAACATCCTGCCAAGAATATGCCTTGATAACAACCTTCTTTTTTATATATCTATATATTATTATTATAACAAATGCTAAAACCTTCATTCCAAAGTTTTAATATTGGTTCCATTGCCACCACTTAGTGGATGTTTGGCTTAGAACAATTTTTTTTTGTTGTTGCTTTATTTGGAAGCACTCAACTGAGTTTAGTTTGTAATTGTTGGAGAATAACTGCTGATTTTTTTTTAATTTTTTTTTTTTAGCTGTTTGAGTTGATTGCATGAATGAGTCACTGCACACAACTCAATATGAAACTATTTAACTTATTTATTATCTTGTGAAAAGTATACATTGGTAATTTGTTCATACTGTATTTATCGGGTATGATGAAAAGCAATAGATATATATTCTTTTATTATGTTTAAATTATGATTGCCATTATTAATCGGCGAAATGTGGAGTGTGTTCTTTTCACAGTAATATATGCCTTTTTGTAACTTCACTTGGTTATTTTATTGTAAATGAGTAAAATTCTTAATTTAAGAGATTGTATGTAATATTTATTTCATTAATTTCTTTCCTTGTTTACGTAAATCTGAAAGATTGCATGGTTTCTTTATAGAAATCGGTCTCGATGCTGTGGAAGTAGTTTGAGGAATTTCTATGGGGTTTGTTTTTTTTTTTTAGAATGTAAATGGTTGCGGCCCGTCCGAGTTGAAAAACAAACGGGGGAAAAAAAAAAAAAAGACTTGACTTAGCAATCAGACTTCAAAGTGGCAAATCTAATTTCAGACTTGTTCAGAGTAACCAAAAAGTGTTTTTTGTTGCCTAACTCAACCAATCACACTGTGATGTAGTCTCAAAGTATGTAGCAATAATTGGGGGTCCCAGTATTATGTCTCACAGTGCCTTCTTGAGGGTCCATGCTTGCCTTAAATATCTCTCAACCAAATAAGTATTTTTCTTAATGCTTGAGATAATTTGAATGTAGGGATGGGTTTTAACTACAGCAAAATCTCGCCACTCTTTATTTTATAAGAATGGAGGCCATCTTTGGATCTGAAACTTTATACAGTACACGAACATATCTTGTTTAATTGAATTCCAAAACTTGTAACCTTTTTTTTTTCCTTATGTAGAAAGTCAGGAGTTTTCCAAAACTTTCCTGGACGGTGGATGAATGAGCAGTAGCTTAGTTTTGTTTGTACATAGGTACAGATTGAGCACTATGTACTCTTTTGGACTACTTTAACAGAAGTATGTTTTGAATGTAACTAAAGGATAAGTCAACTTGAGTTGTAATATATTTTTCGGGAGTCAGTTCACTACAAATTGTGTGAGACTGTAAACTTTGTACTGTAAATGTTTTGTAGTTCTCCCAATAAAATTTTTTGGAAAAAAAAAAAAAAGAACCCTTCAAACTGTTGAAGCCCTGTCTGCCAGGCGCTGACTGTGTCTTGCTAAATGCCACCCCCCCACCCCCTCCCCCATATGACAAATATGTCTAGCTACAGATTAACCAGTTTGCACTGCCGCTCCAGTCCACTCCTGCAGCAATCACTGGTCGGCAGCCAAAGCTAATAAATGCTTCCAGAAGGTTCGGGAGTATTAGTGTTTGTGGTGTGCTTTATCCTGTGCTTTTTTTTTTTTTTTTTTTTTTTTTTTTGTAATATATATTTTTAAAAGAGGGTGAAGGGAACAGGCCTTTGCTGCTTGTAGCTTAACAGCTGGAGTGGAAAAATCGAGTAATGGCATTTATCAATGCCATCGCTTATGGGGATGTATGAGTGTGCCATTACCCTTCCCGGCTCCTTTGGGGTAAGGAGGAAATGGCAGTTTGGGTAATAAAAAAGGCATAATTAAGGTTTACCCTTTGTCCCAAAAGCTTTGTTCCTCTTCACTTGCAGGTTTTTTTTTGACTTCTGCATCAGCACTCCTATCACCCAGCCCAGGGCATATCGGTCCTAATTGGGCTGGCATTACATATGTTAATCAGTTTTCAGGGTTTGAGTTTTAAACGAATTACTTTTCTGAGGATATATTTATATAACAAAATACTTGGCGGCCTGGGGACTGTGTGTTCATTAATACTGAAGGAATTTTTGCTAATGACTCCACAGGTTAGTCCCTTACTCCACTCAGTCCCTTAAACTTTTAAGTCACGATTTCTACCAGGCTTACTTTTGTTCTTTTGTCATACTAATAATAAATGTTGTTAACATTTTGGCATCCCTGCACTGCCAGGACTGCCAGGGTACTTTCTATAAATACAAGGTAGAATGTAATACCAGTGCCATATGTTTGTATAACAACCCTTTGACTGACTCTCAGTTTAAAATTAAAACAAACGTAAGCAATGTATGACAACACAGCCCAGCTACAGCAATAGCCTTTTTTTTTTTTTAAATGGATTATCTGAAGTTTTGGGTTGGAATTGTTCCTGTCGATTCCCAAACCAATTTCTGAAGAAATTTCTTTTTTGGCGCTATCCATGCAGTAGCACTGAGCACAGCCAGATGCTTCCCTGGGCATCCCTGGGACAGATCCCGCAGCTGCAAGGAGGAGGTATTTGCCAGTGTTTTGCAGGAACAGAGGGTAGCTGCTGGCCTGACCCCTGCCTATGCTGATGTCCTAACTCACTTTGGGGATTTTGAAAATTAATTATCAAACCGCTAATTAGGAGAGAGTGTCTCATTGAGTTTCAGATTTTCTTCCCTAGGTATTTTCGGTTTTCTCCCTTGCCCACCTCTTGCCCTGAGCCTGCCTCCTCCTCGCCACAGACCTTGTTTATTGGTGTATTTCACTTATCTGGGACAGCTGTACTCCATCAGCGCAGCACTTTCATCTTCCCTGTGGGTTTCTGTTGAACGGGATCTCGGTAGAGGGTGCCAGGGTTGACTTTGGTGTCTCCTGGCTGGAAGAAGAATAGCTCTGGAAGCGTTACGGCAGCTCCCCCACGTGAAGCACGTCTCAACGCCAGCGTTTGGTGTGTGCAAGAGGCTGCCAGGGAGGGGTGGGTGGCAGCCCACCAGTGTGCCCCAGCGGGCTGAGGGTCTGCCAGTACGTGGGGAACGTGGGGCCTGAGCCACCCTCTGCCCTGCTGCCTGTGAGCGATGCTCTGGGGCCGCCTGTCCCATTCTCTGTTTTGTTTGTAACCCGGCAAAAGCGTCCTGCGAAACAATCCGTTGCAGCGTTATGTGCCGCTGTTTGGAAAACCAAAAGTCCTTGAACTGGGCAAGATAAGTGTCTGTTTCTTGCACTGCACAATCGAGTGTTAACCTTTAAACTGGTGACTTCTGTTGTTGATTTAAGCAAACGTTCTCTTGCTTTCCTTTCAAAATTCAGCAAAGCGTGTAAAGCTGGGCAAACCATTGAGAAATTTCCTGATACCTTGCAATAAATTGATAAACTGCATAAAAATAAACTGTTTTCCTTCAAGAGCTTTAGGTTGAGGAGGAACTCTAAGGTCTTAGCTATTGCCCATTAGAGATGTGATATTTCTCTTAGTAGTTGGGGCACTTAAAATGACTTTGAGGATCTCGAAAGTGAAGATTTTACTAATTATTGGCTAGCTAGGACTGTCTTACATGCTCACTTCATTTGATAATCTGAAAGAAATCACAGCAAAGTTTTAAAGCTGTAGAAATAGGTGTAATGGTCTTGAAGCAGGAGTTGATTTAACATGGCTCGGCACGATCGTTAGGGGGTTTTCAAATGCATCAAATCAGTAGTTTTGATTTTTACTGCCTAGTCCTCTCAGTTTCTTGGGGGCTTTTTACTTGTTTGAGTTTTCCTCAGTTTTGCCTTCTTCAGGTAGGGCGGGCGCACTCTGAATCCAGTACTTTTGCTTCCTCCAGGCTTTGGGGTTTGCTGCCTGCCCCAATCGAATACAAAAATTAAACCCAATTCAGCACACGGCTGAAGGGATTGCGCACCATCAGAAATGCTCCCAGCAGCGTGCCAGGGGGCACAGGAATGCTGCTCTTCGCTTAGCGCATCGTGGTTGCA
The DNA here is from genome assembly GCF_000703405.1 of Apaloderma vittatum. Classification (NCBI taxonomy): domain Eukaryota; kingdom Metazoa; phylum Chordata; class Aves; order Trogoniformes; family Trogonidae; genus Apaloderma; species Apaloderma vittatum. The sequence continues at coordinate 102,730 of NW_009713040.1, read as the reverse complement.
GCATGAGCTGGTTGTGGTGTACCCCCTGGTTTACCCCCTGGTTCAAGTGTGGAAGCTGGAACTGCAGCACAGTCTGTGTCCCTCGTGGAAGAGGACACATGGCACCTGAGGAGCTGCCAGCTCCTCTCTCTGCTGCATTGATGAGTGGCAGAACATGGCAAACCAGTAGCTCAGGGGTTAAATACATTGGCAGGGGATGAACCCTTTCCCAGAATATAGTTTTAATACCCAATGCAACTCTGGCATTGCTTTGAAAAATAAATTATTGCCTTCCTGCTGTTTTCTGCCCCTATCCCGTCCAATTAGGGGTGCAGGTTGGTTTTTTTTTTATTTTTTTTGAAAGGGTGCATCTGACCACCTCATTTTCAAAGAAGGCCCAAGATTTCCTTTTTGTTTATGATTGAGATATACTTTTATTTTTTTTCATTTTGCCACTATAGCATTAAAGCTAAGGGACTTGCACTGTATGTTTTTGATTGTGTGGTCTGTCTTTTCTTGCTGACCTTGAGTGTGAACCTTACTTGACGGAGCTTCAGGCAGTGGCACTCTGTCATTGATAAGATAGGGCATTTCAGGTTTTGCCGGCTGAGCCTACAGACCTTAGCAGCACATTACCTCTGGAAATTGAAACTTGGCTTTCTGACCCTTCAGCTTAAATTCAGGTCCTCAGTGGTTTAAGGCAAAAGTGCTGGGCTTCCCACTTTTGTCATGTGGGAAATGACATCATTCCTTCTGCCAAGCCTGCAGCTGGTTGTTACCTGCCCAGAGAGAGGCAGGAATATCCCGAATGACTGCAGCCAGGCCTGTGAGTGATCGTCTGCAAAAGGAGTAGTAAGTGGAGGGGTTGGCACAGATGCACTCGAGGTGATGGAGCAGGTTATCTCCACCAGAAGAGGCAGTTTCTCCCCTCTGCTCCTCCCCAGCCCTTTCTGACCCACTCCCTGAGCTGGTTTGGGTCACTGGTCTGGCAGAGCACCCCAGCACCCTGCTGCTGCCTCACGTCAGCAGTGGCCACTGCCACCCAAAGGTCCTCTCACCTCTACCTAGCCTGGCACTCGCCACATCTGCCTAACAATTTCATCAGTTGAAAACTGATAAAAGATCAGTTCCCATGCTCTTATTTTCATCTCTGTGGTTGTCCAAAGGGCTTGTAGGACAGGCAGACGTTAATAAAGTAGCACTAAAAATGTAGTAAGTCAAATCCAAATCTCTCCCATTCTTCTGCTCATGGTCTTCCAAGATGCCGATGTTCAAACTCTGAAATGTGAAATTACAGAAAAACACAATTCATCTTTGGACAAAGTTTCTCTTATCCTATAAGAGACTTGGGGGTTGATGCATTTTGTTAACCAGGCTGATAGGAAAAAATGGTGTTTTCTGCTGGGGTAGAGTTGAAGCAGGTCAGCAAGGAGCCTCATGAGTTTCAGAGCTGATGCAAGGGAGGAGGAGGAGGCTCCACATCCCAGAGAAGAGAGGAGTGACAGGATGGAGGACAAGGGATCCATCTCCCCACCAAGGTGCTAGGTTGTCTTATCCCTCCTGTGTGGGTTTTGCTCAGTTTGAAGAAACACTGATTCCTTCCAGTTCTTTGGGAAATTCTTGGTATGCCAATTTTAAAACTGCTTTTCTATGTTGATGGTTATAAACTACTCACATGGACCTTGACTATTTCTTGTGCATTTTGAAAAGATACAGATGCTTAAGGGAAGGCTCAAATCAAGATAGGGCCTAATTAATATGAATAGTTATTTTGTCCAGTTTACTGTAAATAAATAATGTTTGTGTGGGAAAGCTCTGCATCTTCTGAGAAGTTCTGAATAGGAAAGGAAGCTCTTATTATCAGGTTGTGTAATTTTTGCAGCATATGCACTGAAGAACATTGATTTTTATGTCTAATTCCTTTACTAATATCAAGCATTTAATATTGCAGGGGAGGGTGAAGGAATGACATTTCCCCCTTGATGTCTAGAGGACCTTGTCTGTAAAAAGAATTTTTTATCTCAAAGCTTAGTCAAACAGGAGTCTTTTCATCTCTCCTTTCAAAGACGTATAATGGATGCGTTAATGGAGGTGTTTGGGGGTGAACCCCCCCAAAAGTTTGCATTCCTGAGGAAAGCAGGCAAAATTACCCAGGCAGATTTCCTCTGTGTTCCTGAAGAGGGATAGATGACATCTGCTGAGTAATTTCTATTCTGTACACCATCCGAGAAGGAAATATAAGGTAATTTAACCCCCCTTTTTCTACCATGGTTAATAACATAAACAGGGAGCTGGATATGCTGAAATCTAAATACAAGGGTCCTATATCAATGGATTATTACCTTATCTTTTCTGAATGACGTTCGCTTGAATACCTGGAATTGTAATAGCTCCTCAAGATAAGAAATGGAGGGAAATTCAATAACAGTAAGAGGCCTGGTAACTTATAAGATCTTGATTAGCCTTCAACTGTGCCTAAATGTCAGAAAAGGATTCCCTCTACTGTATGCAAAGGGAACCGAACAGCAGTGTGAAAACCGCTCCCACGTTGCAGAGGAGCACTAACAGCAGGCTTTTGTGATTATTAAGGTTTTCTTGTATCTACATATGTGAACCTTCTGATTCTTCTGTGGATGACCATTTTTCACCCTAATTTTTAATTGCTTTAAAATTCCAGCTTTGCTGGCTGTGGATGGCAGATAGCTCTGACCTCTGTAGTGGCCTTCAGAGCTCTCACTGGCTGTGGAGGGATGCCTGTGCAGCTCTGAATCTCCTACGTACTATCAAATCTGAATTTGGACTTTCTCTTCTTAGCAGAGGCTGTAGCCTAGCTGATGACACTGGGTGGTGGTTTACTCTTCCCGTACGTGGGCGAGCATGGGGACAGGACAGGAGGAATCTGGCCGCTCCAGAGGCTGTGAGCTGGTCTGATGCCTCGCTGCTGGCCGGCAGCGCCTTGGATGTTTGTCAAAGGGAAGGTCCAGATATGTCCTTCTGGGGCAGCAGAGCCCTGGGTCAGTTTGTGCCTGTCGTGCCCCTGCACCTGGGTGAGGGTAAGTCGTTTCTTCTGTTGGATGCTGTCTGGCTCTGTTGCAAAAGCGACACGACATCGTAGACGGGCAGGGTTTGGTGCAGAGTGCTGCTGTTAGTGGTAAGAAGGCTGAACAGCACACTGTAAATCTCAGGAGATGAATTCAGTGTTAACAAATACTTTTTTTAAAGGTCAGATTAGATGAAGAATGCAGCGATTTGCCAATCCAAATGAACGCTAACTCTAAAAAAGACAGGAATTTGTTTTCTGCTAGATTAGTGCTCTGATCTGGACTCATCCCACAGCCTCGTGGCCCGAGAACAAAAGCCCCAGCTAGGGCCAGGAGTATGTGAGTAACGTAAGGCTCGGACCTGCGCTTCCAGCATCAGCGCAATTTTGTATTGACTTGAACTGGCTGTGAAACCGCAGCCTCAGATACGTTCTGTGGTGTTTTTTTTTCCTCTGCATGTGCAGTTAAAACCCAGGATGTATCAAATTATGTCCGGGGGACGGGGGGAGGCAAAGCTTCATGCAGCAAACTGTATTGAGCTTTCTAAAGCTGTACCTCAACATTTTGCTTCAGGAAAGGGAAGCCTGGAAAAAGCCCTCACCCCTGGAAGTGGTGCACAGCTCTGGGCTAGTGTCAGCATGAACATCAAGTCATGACTTCTCCTCAGAATATTTCCTATGGTAACCTGCATCTTAAAATTAAATTCAAGATAGTTAAATTCAAGATAGTTAAAGTCAAGATAGTTAAATTCAAGAAGTTAATACTAGATTGTTTGCTGCAAGAGCATCGCAAAGCAAGTAATAAGCATCTCATTATATAGGTTTTATCTCCATCTGCAAATACAAGAAAAAACAAAACGTAAGGCTGTCATTTAATGGCTGTTGCATTTGCAACAAATGCTTTTTGATGACTGTGAACAAAGCATGGGGCCAGTGAATATTTCCAATAACACAACTCTTTGACTTTCAGAAATAAACAATCATAAGAAATTGAGGTAATGATACACCTGGAATCTCCAGCTCTATCAAAGAAGCTGACAGCAGCTCATTGAAAAGCTTTTCTCCATTTCCCCATCCAATAGTAGATACGGACACACAATCAGGGACAACGGTGGGTTGGGTTGTTGTGGCCGAAAGAAATATGTCTCAAAAGTTTGCCACCTGGGGAGTTAGTAGGACTTGGTTGAAGTGATCCTTCTCCTTAAATTAATTGCAGAAATGCAGCCTGGCTTGCGAGTACAATCTACTGTTGCAAGACTAATGGCAAGAGATTTAGAAAGGGATTTTTTTTCAAACCACTGGTGAATACTAGCTCTCAGAGAGGTAACATGAATACCATATACAATGGTATATATAATGTATATACAATGGCATATACATTAGGCAGTACAAAACTTCTGATCTGGGATGCAGTCACTTGTAGTTTAATATAGAATGACTGCTGTTAGGTTGGTGGGAATAAATAAAATGGTGAATTTTTTAAAAGCTAGATTCACTGTTAATAACTGTAAAGCTGGTCAGTTTAGATGAGATTTACAGATTTACATCTCAAAACTCAATTTACCAAAACCTTCCAGAACACGGAAATAACTGCATCTGGTTTATGTCCTGAAAAACAGTGTTTAGGTGTGTGTGTCATTGTATAACTTCCAGAAGCCCTTGCTCTCGCAGAGGTACAGCCTGTTGTCAGAGGGCCTGCAGCCCTTGTCAAAGAGCGGTGGTAGGCAAAGGAATGGGTCTGTGCTCCCAGCTTGCTTTCACCAGCTGAAACTGGGACGAGTTTGACTCAGAGTATAGCTAGGTTTTGATCTGGAGGAGACTCTTTTGAGACAGTAAAGCCAAGAGGGGTAGGATCCTGCTCAGTCCCTTGCAAGAGAGGTGTGAGGATTACTCTTGCATACCAGAGATGTATTTGCTCCTGGTTTCACAGATTTTACTGGTTTTTTAATTCAGAAATACCATTTAGCCTTGCAGAGACTGCTCCTGCAGTCATTGACATAGGGTTCTTAATCCAGTACTTCATATTTTATTATAAATTGCCTCAGATGTTTGCGGGGGCCCTGGGAGCTCAGCTGGCCATACTTTTTTACTGTGATGTATAGCAGGAGTCTCCAATGAGCATCTTAAAGCCCGGAACATCTGGGAACCTGCCAGGTGCAGGTGGTTGTCCTGCTTACCCTTCTGCCCTAAAATGAGGGACCATTGTGTCCAGGTGTGATTCTTCTCTTGCACCAACCTGTTATCTGGGCTGTGATTTGGTACCTAAGCAGGGGTACCTAAGCAAAAATATTGATGAGGTGAAGCTCTCAGCCCTCTGCTACTGCAGGGAATGTGAAGGGGAAGGACCTGTGTGGGTTTCTTTGCTGTTTTGTTAACTAGCACTTTATAACATGGAGCACTTTATAACAACTTTATAACATGCTTTCAACTTACAAGTCTAAAAACTGATTGGAAAGTGCATGTTGCTCAAGCGGTGTGGAATTCATGGAGATTGTGCAGATAGCGTTATCCAAATGGAGAAGAAAATGCTAAATGTCTCAGAAAAGATTCCTTAAAATTATAAGAAACTGGTATTAGAAAAGGAAGAGGGGAGTGTGAAAAACAGCCAGTTAGGATTACAATAACATAGAAAAAGGCAGAACTTACTATTTCATGATTTTGCTAGCAGTGTGCAAGGATAGTATCTTGTAAGTTAGAAGCCACAGTATGTAGGTAGCCTTATTGATTTGGCTGCATGGAGAAAAGTAAAAGAAATTGTAAATAACTGTTGTACGCAACTTCCACTTCCCCTTGTACTGCATCTAGCATAAAAGAAATAAAGCGTTCGGTATCCCACAAGCTCTAAGTATGGTTAGCTTTTCTAACGCAAATAGTCCATCATGAGTTAGACCATTCCTAGGGAGTAAAATGTTCCAACAGAACTCAATCTTATTGAATTAGCTTGTTCTCAGTTCTCTCAATAAGCCCAATTAAGTCCAGGTGGAAATGTTCAGAGTTCAAATAGACTTGCAGAGACCCAAAGGAAGGTCAGGTTCCTCCTGGTGCTTGCTCTGTAACTCTCATGTTTGTGTAAAGCCCCGTCTATGAGCCCCAGGCGCTGTCATGCTGTGACTTTTAGCAAAATATGTAAGTACATGATTTTCTAGTAGTTCTTTTTTTAAGGAATATTATGAATTCTGAGGAATGAAAGTTTTGATTTTCTTTTTTGAACTGTTTTTTTTTGTAGCAACTGGGATGAGCGGGGAGTTTAGGGAAACATTGGTGCCTGTGACGATGGCATTCTCTTATCCTACCACCAGTATTTTGTAGTGTCAACTATACATCTGGCTTCTTAAATTCGTATTTAAATTCTGTTGTAGAAGACAAAGACTGACCAATTCTGTGCTTTAGTGGTGGATTTGAGTTTACAGGATAGTTCTCTTGTTCACTCTGAAGTGTTCTTGTACAGGGCTCTCTGGATTTGCTCAGCACAAGAGGTATGCAGCTGGTGTTTGGAGAGGGCTAAGAAAAGTAAGAAAGATAAATCCTAGCTTATTTGGTAAATATCATGACACCTGATACATGTAATTGCTTCAGTGAAACGAGAGGGGCAAAAAAGAAAAAAAATCTCCTTTCAAAGAGCGAGCTCTTGAGGCAAGAGCTGGGAGTTGTATTGAAGTCCCAAGCACACTTCCAGCACCCTTCTGGGAATGCTGAGAGGCTCGGACCCAGCCCTCAGAGAGTCCAAACCATCAAAGTTTAGCTTCTTTGTAAGGGTTTTTTTTTCAGGTTTTGTTGATTTTGTTTTCGTTGTTTTGTTCATTCCCCTCCTCCACCCAACCAAAGTGAAACAAATGGGAAAGGCTGTGTAAAGAGCAAACTTTTGTCTAAGGTGAACCTCTGGTTTTGCATGGCTTACCTCTCCCTGCCTGCCCGAGGCTTTGAATGCTGCCTGTGCTATCCACCCTTGTTCATGATAGTTGCTATCTGTATGTACTTGGTCATGCTAGATCCAGTTCTGTTGGTAAAGGTACCTCCTTCTCCATGTGTATTGGAGCTCCTGTTTCTAGTGTCTAGTGTCGGTCTACTTGGAGAGCCTCTCTCTGAATGTGAGGTGGAGGGGAAGGGTAACTTGTAATTAAAAATAATAAATTCGCTTGAGCAGGAGCTCCTTTGAGTTTATCCTCCTCACCCACCTTAATTTTCAGTAGTATCCTTGTGATACTTCCTGTGTTCGGAAATTGTTCATTCACGTGTGTCAGTATGCTCTCTTTCAGAGTATTATTGTCATCTTGCCAACTCTGATTCAGGTGTGGTTATGGGACTAGTTTAACTGGATCTTCAGCAACTTCAGTGGTCACTTGCAATCCATCATTTAACTGTGGCCTTTGGATTTCCAAATATGTGGTCTCCAGAGGGCCTTGTAAATCTCTCTGCATGACAGCAAAACTGCTTTAACAGTTTTTAGCTGGCTAATGGCTATAGTATATCCATAGAGTAGATGCCTTGTATCTCTGTTGTGTATGTCTTGCTTTAGTTAAAAATGATCTTCAGATGTATGAAAGACCAAGGTAGAAGCTCTTTGTTTTTTTCTGTTGTTTTGTTTGGTTTTTTCCCCCTGCTTTATTTGACCAAATATATACATATATGCACTGACACTTATTTGCTGTATGTCTTTGTGTGTACTGACTGAACTTTCCCACACCAGACTTAGATTTGGTTACTAGAAGAGTGCAGTTGCAGAAGGTTGTAGGGTTATTGGTTTGGCCTCCCATTTAAAATCTATCAACTTCCTCAGCATGTTATTCTTAGTGTTAACCTTATATTTTGTCTTTCTGTATATTCTCTTATGGAAAACATGCAGCCTGGCATTAGTCACAGGAACAACAGATTTCGGTAGTGGGCAAGCTGCACCCTGTTCCAAGTTGTGCAAAGCTGTTTATTGATCTTATGATTGTAGAAATGAAAGAGCTGCCTGTGTTTTAGCTGGGCTGGTGGTGGTATATGTGTCTGTATACATTTATGTATGCATATGTGTGTTATTTATAGTTTAAATAAATATAGGTATATATTTATTTAAGGCTTATTTATAATGTATGTGTTTCATAATAGCAACATGAGAATCCTGCCACCTATTTGGCTTCAGTCTGGGCAAGTACTTTGGTTGGTCATGATGTGCAAGATACTCATGGAGGTAAAATTTCTTGTGTGAAGATAGATTGATTGGTCACTTATGACGTTGTTTAATCATACTTAAACAAGTCAGTTAATTGGGGTAGGCTATTTCATTACCCGAGCCATCAGCTATTTCCTGAAAAGTTTGATCTAAAATCATTGTTTTTCGTCCAACTGAGCATTTTACTTTTGCCTCATGATGATCGTGTATCATACTGTGTACATTGCTGACAGGTAATGTGTGACATATTTGACAGGTCAATGCGTGTGGCTGTTGTGACTGTGTACTAGACATAGCAAGTGATGTTCAGCACTTGACTACATTCTATTCTGCTGGCAGAATTTCCAGCAGGTGCTGAGGTGCTGTTTAAGATGGACTTGTGTCATTTAGGAAGAAGCAGGAAAGAGATTCTGCAGTTCCAAGTCAAACTTTCAACACCTGAAAGGTGTTACACTGTGTACTTGTTTTATATATCTTGGATTTTTATATAGAAGAGAACATGTATGAATCATTTGGGAATCACCAGGCATCTGATCCTGTTCCATAGCATTATATCTGTTTGTCCAGATATCATTTAAAGTGTCAGCTTTTGCCATTCTTAAGATAACTTATTCCTTGGCTAGTTCAACTTACATATGCCATGCCCCAAACTGATTAATTCCCTAATCTCCTAATTACTTAACATGAGGTATTGGGTTTTGCTTGGCATTGCACAGCTCTCAAGGAATTGGTTTTCTGTCTTGCTGTTCTGGGTCGGCACAGTCCAAGGGTTTCAGTCCTGACTTTCTTCTTTTCTCCATTAGTGCAGGAAGCTGAAAATTACTCTGTACAAATATGAAGACTTCCTTGAGAAGAAGGCTGCTTCATATATCAGTTTATAGTAGGACAGAGTTTTAAGAGCAGGTTGTGGGGTTTTTGTTGGTTCTTTTTATGTTGTGGTGGTTTGTTTGTTTTTTTTCCTGTTGGACACCGGGTAGACTATATCCCTGTTTTTCACTCACCTCCGTTGAAAGCAATGGAGACACTGGGCGTAGGCTTAGATTTAGGTGTGTTTGTATTTGGACAGCCTGTGGTGGCTGGTGTGGTTAATATTCAATCACTCCTGTGTCATTATCGAAATGAGGTGATGTTGCAGTGCCTCTTCCTAGATAGATGCGATGGATCCAGTATCCACTGGCGGGGTTACAATATTTGCCAATTGGTCTGGAATGCTATCCTGAAAACAAGGCTAGAGTATGAGGACATTACACTGTTTCCCCTCTTTCGCTCCCCTTCCATCCACCCAGAATGACTCATCCCTGGCACCTGAAGATGGTTAATGTCTCTTACATACATAATACTTGGTTGTAATTGGTGTCTGGTTTGTCAATGATTATTTACTGGTTATGGAGGGACTTAGAGATGTTATTATTGATGCCAGTTCTAATAAAGGGTTATTCAGTTGGCAAGCGTTTTGGGAGAGTACTCCTTTATTAGGATATACAGATGTCGAAAATCAAGAGGACACCATCATGCCTGCCTCTTCCTCGCAGCTATCATGAGGTTGTTGTAAGAGGGAGCCTAACTTTCTGATTCAATCACATCTGCAGCCTGTGTGCCAACGTCTTGGTTTGGGCTAGATGGCTTGTGTTGGGTGGAGGACTTTGTTCTTCTGGCAACCTGAAGGAAAAATGTTTTTGTTTTTAGTTATTGCTACATTATTGCTTACTGTGTCTCACTGGACACTCTTACTGCTTCTGGGGACAATAAGTGTATGCAGGATGCTGTGGGGTCTTATAGATGTAAAATGGGCCTTAGCACAGAGGAGGTGCATCTCTGCATTGGAATTGCACCAAGAGACTAGAAGTTGCTTTTGGCATGTAGCTATGAGGGACATCACCTGAGACACTGGCTGTGTTAGAAGTGAGTGGTGTTTAAAAAAGCAGTGGATGTCATTTTAATGTGAGAGTAGGAAAGCAATGTTTTCATTTGCTGCCCCAATACTTGTAATACCAGCTCTGGTGAGAATCTGCACTTTCTCAGAATTTATACTCTGTGTCTAGTGAAGAGGATAGTTATGTTAAAACCCAGATGCTCTGACTGTAGACTGCTAAATTTTATTTATTTATATTTGTTACCTTGCACAGACTTGTCCTTCCTTCCATTCAGTATACATTCAGTTTCCGTTCAGTATACATGGCCCCAGTGCATACCTGCTTTGCAAAGCATTTGGAAAGCTACAGACAAAAGGAACACTTCTGGCATGGCAAACCACTCTTCTGTATTTGGCATATTTGTTTGTACAGCCCTTAAAGGTGTGCACCTCTGGCAGTTTCTTGCCTGACTAAATCTTACAAACTGAATTTCCAGGCAGGAGTAGCAACTGCTGTTATTGGGGACTGTGCCACAACTCTGATGAGAGAGAGGAAAGGTATGTTGTGTAGTTTGGGGAGAAAAAGCCTTGTCTAGGGCTGCAGTGACTGCACTCCAATGGCAAGAATGTTGAAAAATCCCTCTAAACATTTTGTTTGTTTTTCACTTAACATTATTAAATTGATCTACATATGCACCCACTAATGCAGAAAGTAAGACCAGTCTATAAAGCCTTGATAAGAGTCTTTCAATCCTCTTGAGACTCTAGGGCAGGACTCAAGCTGTGTCTTTCACATTTGGATGCAAAGCCATTTTGTTTACATGTGAAATGAAAGTGGCTTGTTGAGTTCTTGGTTTTCATTACCACTGTGTTCAGTGATTGTAGGTCTTGCTTCCCAATGACCTTATGTCCCAGAGACTAAGCCTTCGTAATGTTGATGATCTATTTAAGATTAATATTTATCCTCAAAATACATAAAAAGGAATTATGACCTTGGCATAAGAAATGAAAATAAATAGGTAAGGGAAGCTATTATTTATTTTTTCAACATTTGCATTCTGTGTATGACTTCACAAAGTGTTTTTCTAACATGAATTCATCTTTTCTAGCACTCTGGTACCCCACTGATTTGTTCTTAAAATACTCCTTTCTGCACAGCAAGTTTAGTGGTGTGCAGACCACCCAGAACAATTGTACGTAAACTTCAAGGCACATCTAGCGATTCGGCCTTTTTAAAGTTTCAAACAGCATTTTGTCTTCCTTGACTTTTTTTAATTAAAGCTTACACTTTGCACGTGAGATTTTGGAGGATTAAGAAAAGGAGTGGCTGTTCTCCTCCTATTTGCTAAACCCACAGGGGATATTTAGCCTGATCTCATTTGAGCTCACGTTTGTCTGACAGAGCTTGATCTAATGTCAAGGAGGTATAAATTGCACCTATGCAAATAATCAATCTCTACGGATGAGCAAATATATCTATTAGCGCACATCTATCAGTAGCTGGCAGTACGTGTTCTCCATCTTGCTGGGCAGTTTCCACCTGTGGGGTTGTTTCTACAGCAAAACACTTCCTTTGAATTCTCAAGGAGATTCTTCAGCTTTGGTTTCAAAGGGAGCGTAAATTCAGTTTTCAAGTATGTAATGCTGGAATAAGTTGCTATGTCTGCATCTCGAGGAAGTAGAAGTGAAGTGCAGCAGGCAGTAAGACCCAGCCAAACCTGGAGTGGGAACCCACCACGCTGGAGAACCCCTGCTCAGCAGCCTCGTGCCCCTGGCACAGCTCTTCCAATGGGACTTGATACAGGGGTTATGGGAGTGCTCGGTGAAAGTTTGCCAGGGGAAATACCAGCTTCCCCGGGTCATTTGGGCAACAGCTACCCAGTGCAGCGGTAGCATGTTCTCCAACCCCTGGAAAAGAAGGAAGGGGAGGAAAAAAAAATTAAAAGGCATACCACATGAACTGGATCAGCCCTCGGGGGGTTACGTGATGCACCCGAGGGGACACAGCAGAGAGTGCGGGCGTGGGCGCAGGCTGCTTAAACGGACACTGAAAAAGGATCTGTCAAAAACTACACATTGGTTTCTTGTGTAGTAGTTTCTCTGTGCTTTTGCTAGGGTTACGCAATTTTGTGGAGCTTTCTAATTTTTCATTACAGAGAAATTTTCAGTTCAGCTAGAGTTACGTAATTGTGCAGATCTTCCTAATTTGTCACTAGAAAGGAATTTTGAGCTTAGGAGAAATATCTGTTTAGTAGATGTGTGAATATAAAGGGCCCACATTCTTAGGGATATCTTGCTGTCAAATCCACTGTGTGGATTTTTAAAAAAGAAAATAAAAATTTACTCTCAAAGGAGAGTTCTGGCCTTTCAGAGAGGTATTCTCTATTATACTTCAAGATGGATAGAATGCTAAAGCCTACTTCACATTTTCTGGCATTTCTTGGTCTCTTGACAATAGTTTAGTTGTTTACTAAACCCAGAAGACAAATAATAATTTGACTTGTCTCCCCTGAAGCTGATCTACAGTAAATATTGCCTCACAGCCAACAACCAAAACAACAAAAGTAAGGTTTTCAAAGAAGAAAATTGTACTGCTAAAGCATCCTCTAATGACTTGGGGCTCAAGGGTTGTCTGCTGCAACAGCTTCTCTTACTTGTAAGGCTGTTGTTAAAAGCAGAGCCACAAATTATTGTGGAAACTTGTGCTCTGTATGATTTCTTAAGATTTTTATCTCTACAAATATATGATGCATCAGTGAGAAACTGTTAACAGTGGGTGCAAGAACAATGCCTTAGCAGTTGCCTGTTGAGCCATCTTGGTTCTCCACAGAGGCATCTGGGAGATCCAAGCAGATGAAGAATACACTGAGTTTGTTTTCAGTGAAGGAATTTTGGAGGTGCTGAACAGAGGATAAGAACCAAATTGAAAGCTGACCTGGGTTGCAGAGAGAGAAGGGAAAATCGATTCTTGGTTGCTAGATAGAAAACCCTCAAGTGTTTCACAGGACAAGATGCTGGGCTTAGTTTCCACTGTGTTTTAGTGGTTTAGCGTTGCTGGTGTGTGCACACATCGATTGGAAATGTGACTGCTGGAGTGTATTTTGGGTTAGCTCATGTTGTCGGCAGTGGAGCTCAAGATGTTACCAAGTCCCCTTCTGTCCTAAGGAGCCTTTAGCTACAAAAAGACTAAATCAAAGGCATTACTGAATAGTGATGAGGTGAACTGTTGTCTAAGGCATCCCGTGCCCTGTCACACAATGTGGAGCACAGCATTCTCCATAGACTGCTTGAGGGAGTTTCCCGCTGACTTTCCAGGCAGCTGCACCTTCTCTACTGCAGGTTAGGAGTTGCTATAGAGCTAGCTCAAATACTGAGCCCCCTGTTTGGGCCTAATGCTACTGGGATGCTAGATGTGCCACAGACATTTCCAATGTCAGCATGGTGGGGGTTGCTATGCTCCTTCTAGGCAGCTTCTTGAGCTTGGTTCCTGGAATGGCCTTTGTAAATCACACTGGAAACTGCAAGAAGCCTCCTAATCCAGTTGGTGAAGAAACTTTCTCAGCAGAGCTCGGATGTCAGAAAAGCAGGTTGTGGCTTGGTTCCCATTTGCACTGAATGTCTCTCTCACTGTGGGGAAAATTGGAAGAAACCATTATTTTGAAATCTCTCATTGAGTGACGATTGATAAGAGCTGTTCATCACAGGGAAGCTAATCCAGGAGTCAACAGGTGCCTCTTGTGCATTCTGCAGCCAGTCGTGGAAAAAAAATAAGAGAGCACCAACAGGTTATTCCGATTTGACATGCAGTGCCTGGGAACAACAACCGACAAGTCCCAATTTGTGTCCAGCTGCTTAAAAACTACCACCCAGCTTGGTATTATCCTTCTGCCCTCGGGGAACTTGTCTTGTGAAAAGAGTTATTGATGGCTGATTTCAGCATTCCTCAGGGCTGTGCTCATGGTCAAGTATCTGCCCCAAGTCCTGATTTCAAAGTGATCTTGTGGTCATAAATAAGAAACAGCTTTCTTTAATGTATTCCCTTTGTCTATAATCCCAATTCTAATATAAATCACTCCTTGTGAAGCTTTCTGCTTGGAAAGACCAGAAGTTTGAGCCACAAATCTTAGCAGAGATGATTCTACAGTGTTTTCAAGTCCAGTTACATAAGGGAGCGTAGTACGTGTTTGTGTGCCCTGAGTAGTTACCATTTAAATCTGTTTAATAACCTGCATTTCAAACAACTTTCCCTCTTAAAACTCGACTTTTCTTGCACTCCAAAAGCTTTGCAGAAGGGATGCTTCTCATTCTGGCATTTCATTTTGTGTGTTTTAAATAGGGGAAAGGCTTCTGAATTGTTGCAGGGCTCACGATGACATTCGTGGTGGGGACTGTATGGCTCGTGGGCTCGGTCCAGGCCGGCAGAAGCGTTGTCCCTTGTCCTTGAGACCTGCCCTGGGTGAGTAAGGCCAAGGCTGGGTGGACTGCCCTGGCTGTTGGCTTTTTCTTCTCTGCAGGTTTGCTACCTGAGACCACATCTCTCAGCGTGTGCTGCACAGCCAAAACCTAGAATCACATGGGGATGCAGTTCAGCTTCCTTAGTGCAGGCATTTGATGCCACTTATCTGTCTTGGGGTAAGGACAGCCAAACCTAGCAGAGCTGGTTTACAGCTGCTTCTCCAGAAAGGATGGGTGTCACCCTGCGGCTCTCATGGCATATCTATCCACCCTGTGTAAATGTCCCAAATGCATCAGGGGACATGATACCAGTTGCCTACATGATACCGATTGCCTACATTTGGGCACTTAGTGGAGGTAATGTGTGATGGCTGGGTCAGACTGGTAGGAAATGGGGGCTAAAGGCCCCTGATAATGACAATATATGTATGTATTGTGAAAAGCGCGTATTGGCAGTTTTTTCCTGCTTCCTGGTTGATCTGTTCTAGATAACTTAGCATTAGTTTCGTTTCTGTTCCTCCTCTTTTGTTCCTTTTCTAATATCTCTGGTGAATAAGTCTAGAAGAACGGTTGGACACCTCCTTCTTCTGTAGAGGGTTTTCATCTGAGCTGTTGCTTTGTTTTCTCAAAAAGAGGTGTGTTTGATAGTTCAGTCCTTCCACTGCTCCCAGGAACAAAGATGTACCATTTCTCTTCTCCTTCTGTGCAGATTGCTTACATAAGTATCTGTGGATCATGACTCGAAGTAGTCTCTGTAACCTAGAAAAGAAAGCATTTGCTTGGAATTGCATCCTTATTAATCACCTGTAGCTCTTGCTGTCTGAAAAGCAGTTCTTCTGTAGTTATTCGTGGCTGCTTTGTTTTAGGCGGTATATAAACACAAATGAGAGATAATCTTGTTTTGATGAATTACAGTCTAAATAAACAAGCTTCACAATGCATGGAAGAAAGCAAAACTGAAACACCTTAGCGTATGCAAACCCTTAATCTCTGTTTTTTGGCTCCAATTCTGTAAAATGGAGTAATGGTGTTGTCTTCTAACTTCAATTTAGATTGCAACCCCACCAGAAGAGGGATTATTCTCTAATTGTTGGGGATTTTGTTCTTTTGTGCTTTTACTGTGCTGAGCATAAAATGCCCTGATTTTGATTAGAAGCTGGAGGTCCTGCTGCACAAAAATTGCACATTGGATAGAATGGATATTTCCAGTTGAAGGAAAATTGAGACGCAGAATGGCACATAATCCATGCAATGCTAATTGCCACCTCTCACTGCCTCATTCACTACGTATGCAAGCATGTCCTGCTGCCTTGAACTGTGCTTATGCAAAAAATGTGACGTGAAAGTTACAAATGCCATTTGTACTGTTACAGAATTCAAGGCTTTTGTAATGGAGTATGAATTCCTGAGCTCAACTCTTAAGTTTTAGGAGAACTAAAAAACAGTAGTAGAAAACTCCTAAAGGCTTTTATTTTTTAAGTGTATTAAAATCTATGATCTATAGAACTGACTCTTGTGCATGGTACTTTCTATATTTTAATAAAGGCCCTTTTATGGGAACAAGTGACTGTACTATTTTCTTTTTCTTTTTTTTTTTTGAAAGAATGAAAACATCTGGGTGTGTGAATCTCTGCTGGAATTTTTCACAAAATAAAGCTAATCCTGTTCCTTTCCCCACTGCTGCTGATTCTGAATTGAGAGATATATATATATATAGTGCACTTCTAAATCTTCAGCTGACTATGCACAAGTGGAATCTGTAATAAAAACTTCTTTAAGCTTCTTCTGCCAATGTTTGAAAACTAAGGAACTCGTCAATAATAAAATCATGTGGTAGCCTTGGCAAGATGGTGTTCAGACAGCCCCTACTGTTTTCCTAAGTGTGAATTCAATGTGTCATCACTCAGAGCTGGGGTGGGGGGAGCGAAATGCACTGATCCTACGCCAGGCGAGTGCTTTCGGAAGGGGAGGCTGGAACGTAGATGAAACGTAGAGCACAAGATGTGGAAGCAGCTCTAGCCCTAGAGAAACCCATGCTCCCTGTTGCATTTTGGGAGATGTTTATCTGCAGGATGGGAGCAAGTGAGGAGGCTATTCCTTTCTTTCACTCAATCCCAGCAGAGACTTCTTTGTTTTGAACCTTGTTTAGTGTCTTGGCCACTTGCATTGCCTTCTCGGCACACAAGACCTGGTAGAGAGGGATGAGTAGCTGAACAATGCAATGTTCCCTCATGAAAAGCTCCCTGGATTCAAAGGCAATTTTGCCAAGGCAAGACTGGATCCCACTAATGGAAAAGACTTACTTGGGGGAAGGACTAGATAAATGCGCTATTGTTCCATATGCTATATTTAAACATAAGTATTTAATGGAAATTTAAAAATTAAATTTCCCCGCCACATGTATCCATAGCCTCTATGAATAATTGGAGCTATTCATTTACTGCAGTGGCGTAAAGCTCCCGTTGTTCAGAACGGAGCAGTGGCTTTCCTATCTCATCTTCAGCAATGGTGATGAGAGAATAATTGTGGTGGCGGCAGACAAAGGTACTTATTTTTGCAGAGCTGACTGGCCAGGCTGAGGGTAAAATGAGCTTTGCTTATTTCTTCCCCACTTGGGTTCCTGGTCTGACTTGTGTTTTAATTTTTGTTTGTTTAAATTTGTAGTAAAGATGTG
Source organism: Apaloderma vittatum (assembly GCF_000703405.1). Classification (NCBI taxonomy): domain Eukaryota; kingdom Metazoa; phylum Chordata; class Aves; order Trogoniformes; family Trogonidae; genus Apaloderma; species Apaloderma vittatum. Next base: position 85,575 of record NW_009713040.1, on the reverse strand, counting down.
GATTAATTTCACATGCCTGGTGATCATTAAAGGACAGCTGCTCTTTACCACTTCCCTTTAGCAGATAAATGTGTCTTTGTTATTTTCGTATTTGTTTTCCCCCATTGGTTTTGTATTTATCAGTTTTCCTAATTAAAAAAACAACAACAGATGAATGGATGCTGTTTCTGAAAGGGAAAAGCCCGCTGCCCCAGTACAGACAGTCAGTGTCATTTTGCTGATGGGATGCTTTGCTTTTAAGAAAATCTGGCATTTGAGCTTTTCCTTGGCTTTTGAGAGGAGCCAAATGCATAATTCACTTGGCCTCTGTGTGCTACTTTTGAATTCTGCTGCGGCTCCATTTGCAAGAGAATAGCGGGAAGGATGTACAGTGCCTACTTTTTTCTTGCACTTATGACACAGAAAGAAGGGGTGTTGGCTTGATTAACTATAGGCCTCGGAAGAGACAGATGAAAAGTGGCAAAATGTAAACGAGCTCTCTCCCAGCTACTTTTATTGTTTGCAGTTACTTATGCATAATGGCCCATGGCGCAAAAAACACAGTTTCTTGAAAACTGGTCTTGTGTGGATTCTGAGGGCATACCTAGGATTTTTGAGAGGCATCTTTAAGAATGGAGAAATCCCCCATGGGCTTGAGCACAAAATGAAGGTGGTGGCTGTTTTTTGAGGTGATACTGGTGGCATAGCTTCAGGTGTTAGACTGTGGGACACCTGTGGTGGATGCCTCGGCACACCGTTTTGTAGGAGCAGGTTTTGAAACCTGAGCTATTGAGTCTGATCTTAACATGGCTTAGTGTTAAAAGCCTTGTTTTTCTTGCCTGAGACTCCTCCCCTTGCAGCTGTAAGGCTCTAGCTAATATAAACAACTATCCCTGAATGCTATCTGTTGTTTGACTTAAGATTTGAGCTTCTTTTCCCTAATTCCCAGGCTGACAAAGGGTGGAGGATGGTGAAGGTGGATGGCAGAGCTGCTAGGATGAGGCAAAACCACCTCTTCTTGCTTCAAGCATGTTAGCAGGTTGAGGCTGTTGGAGGGAGTAACACCATTATCTAAAATCTTGGGAAGGTGGTCATAAAGAGGGAGAAATGGGCAAGATATTCACAGACTGAAGAGCCTCAGATTCCCAGGAGACAAAAATAGAAAAATAGATTTCTTGGTGTCTCACCAAGTGAAGAAGCACAGAGATCACTGTGTGAATTGTGCTTAAGGAAAAAAAAAATAGAGGGGGGAAAAAAGATAAGGAGGCAGTTGAGAAAAATATAAAATATCTGCAGTACCTCTGGGTCTCTTGGCTTACTTGCAGTGTGTGTTTGGGGTTTTTTGTTTTGTTTTAAGAAAGAGCTACATAGCTTGCTTTTCTTTCTTCCCTACCTATATTCATCCTGCAATATTACCAGGTATGGCATACTTCTGCTTTTCTCTCCCAGATGTTTTCCAAGTCCTTTGCAAATATTAATCTGTTGTTTTCCTGCTGGTTGCACAGTAAGAACATCTTCGGTTTTCTTAGCATAGATTTGACCATAAATACTTCCTGGCAGTATAGTGATGGCAAGCAATGCGGTAATGTGATAATCAAATCCCCTTAGATACCAGAGATAGTCACCTGTAGTGAGTAAACATAAAATGTTGCAGAGCTCATGAGGTGAGTGGCAAGGAGGTGCTGGTAGAGATGTAAACGTCTCCAAAACATCACTTTGACAGATGATGCATACTGAGGCAGTATTGTTACGTAGTCTGTATCTCTGAGAGCAGCCTTTAACTGGAAAGGCAAAATGTGCACGCATGGTGCAGATAGAGGGACAACTTTTGCCCGGATCTCCTGTCAGTCTCTGGGCAGCACGCAAGACTTGTGCAGGAGATAAGCAGTGCAAAACTTTGCCTTGGCATGAAGGTAAATCTGAGCCATGGCTAATTCACAGCCTACCTGATCTGCTCAAGCTGTGGCACCGTGTGCAGTGTGAGGACTGATCAGCCTGAGAGGGCCCAAGCACAAAACGCCAGACACGTGGTGAACCTGAGCTTTGCACTGGTGAAAATGGGCAGCTGCCGGTTGCTGAGAGGTGCAGCTGGTGTGACCTGACCCGCAGCGCTACTTTCCTCTCAGACTGAGATACAAGCAGGGGCTCTGCTCAGTTTAAAGCCAAACATCAAGTGCTAGTGGGGAGATGCTGGCAGGGCCAGGGTCCTCAGCACATCTGCAAGGCCCCAAGGGCTAAACATCACCCTTGCAGTGCTGGGCAGTTCTGTTCTGCATCTGCTTTGGCACCTGAGCTGCACCCACTGCTAGAGGCAGCCCCAGCCTCTCCCTGCCCCAAACACATCCCCAGTGTGTGCCGGCACAGACATACCTGGAAGCCAACTTGGGAAGCTGATCCAAATGAAACCAACTCAACAAATACAGCCCAAATATTTAGCTTATTGCTGAGATTAACTTCCCAATTCTTGGTTTGCTGTGTGGCCTCCTGGTTGTTTGTGCTGGTCTTGGTGTGGGGTGAGCTGGAGGACAGGGTCAGACTGTGCATTCGGGATAGATATGGCCTTATACTGCCCTTGAGATATTCACGAAACTAGACTTTAGATTTGCTAAAGTGTGGTTTCCTGTTTTTTAGTGAAGTGTTCAATTTCGTCTTTGGTATTCAGGGAAGCGTGCTAGTGGCCTTAGGCTCGGCAGCAACATTCATCCCACTATTAAGCCTACAGGTTTATTAAACACCAATAGCGGGTAACATTGCCCAAAATCAATTAAAAATTCGACAAGCTAAAAGACATGGAATTACACTGAAAGAAGTTGTTCCTCTTTTATCAATAATCCACACTAAAAAAAATTGTTGGTGGGCAGTGCAGCAGGAGAAGGTGGTGTGGAGAACTGCCTCCGAGACAGTCATTCTAGTGTCCTGAGGACTTTGGCAAATACATATGCATCTATATACAAAGCCCTTATATTAGTAGTGGATCTCTTCCAGTTGTCACCCAGCACTTGCCTTCTTATTCACACTTTCTTTTTCAGGGAGAGAAAAGAGAAAAACACAAACACAACAACAACAACAGAAGAACTGGGCAGTGAACTTAGAATGTGTTAATCAATGCAGACACCATGAAAAATAACCAGGACATGCTTTTGTGGCTTTTGATGTAGCTATGGCTGTTGCTGAAACTAACAGATGCAAAAGCTAACTGCCAGATATCCAGCATGTGTGCCAATGCTGACAAACCTGCCAGATGCCTGGCAGCTGGTCTTGCCCCAGCTCCAGTGGCTGTCTTGTATATAGATTGCCTTTTTGAACAACAACAAAAAAAGTTGCTCTGAGCTATCTCATGAAAGCATCTTCCCATAAATGCAGTAAATACCTTTTTTTTTTTTTTTTTTTTAAAAGTAAAATGAGTAAAAACCTTTTTTTTTTTTTTTTTTTTAAAGTCAATACCGAGTTCATGTTAGAAAGGAGGAGGATGCTGAAGCATTGATAATCTTTATCCAGTGTAAGTCAAGCTTCTTTGAGGTGTAGCTTAGTTGCAAAAATCGTACGGTCTGCGATTCAGAGCATAAATGGTCGTTCTGTCCCCTACAGCAAGAGTTGTTATATGTAAGCCAACTGGGCAGGTTGGAGAGAAAAAGCTATTTGGATTTTTATAAACAAAGATTTTGCTGTTCCAGGCTATGATGCTGAAAGGAAATCAATGTTTTTCCACCAAATGTGGTTTTATCTGGCCAGAATAAACAGTTATGACAGGATATTGGTGCTAAATTTATTAATAGTCGTCTCTAGCTTTGACATTCTGGGAAAAATTACCTGAGATAGCCAGAAAAATTTAAATTTACCTCAATTTTTTTCCTCGACTTCCTGTTGAAGGTTCAGTTAGATATATGACAGTTTAAGCAGCTGGAATATACCATGCAATAATAATAACTTTTTTTTAAAAAAGTAGAAATACAGTTGAAGCTAGCAAAAAAAAAAAATCCCTGAAGAGGAGTATATAACTATAAGGAACAGAATATCCAAACCAAACATTAGCTTGGTGCCCTTATTTTTAACAGTTTCATGCTGCAGCTTGTGCTAATAATTTTGAGGAAATACTACTTCTTTCTGTTCAGATTACAGGGCAGAGTTGCAGCTCTTAGTGTGGGAGCTTCACTTCCAGATTCTTTAAGGTCAGATTTCAATTTGTGCATCATTGAATTAATGAGACTGTTCTCCAAACGATGCTCCAAGATGTTCCTTAAAGGATGGGAATCACCGCAGTTTGCATTTGCAAATCTTTTATTGGGTGTTTGCCACGTGGAGGGGGGATGAGTGGTTTTTGTTATGTATTATGCCCAAACCCTCCTGAGTCTCTCACTTCCTTCTGTGTGCTTACCATCAGCATGCTCACAAGATGAGATCAGGCAGATTTATTTGCAGTCCTAAGTATTTAAATATTTTATACCATATATGTTTCTTGCTTTTAGTTTCTTTCCAGCTATAGATGCTGATGCTACAACTGAATTCTTGCAGCCAAATGCATCAGAGTACCCTGATTATCTCTCAACCTACAGGGCACTTGTTACAAAGTCATAAATCTACAAATTTGTGTAGGTTTGGTGCAAATCGTGAGTAGATGCCTCAGTTTTGGCACAGCAGCAATTGACAGAGACAAATCAGAAAATGAAAACACGTTTCTGTTTGCAGCTTCGTGTGTGAATTCTGTTATGCTTAATCTGTTGCAGACTTATTTCTTTTTTTTCCCCCCAACTTGTTTTCAACTTTGCACTTATCCAGACTAAAATTATACCACTATTCCTAGTGTTTTTGAAGCACCTTTGCTTACTTTAGGAGGTATGGAGACGAATGCTTTGAAAAATTGGTTATTATTATTATACGAGTTTGCTTTAGGTAAAGGTAACTGTAGCACTCTAGTTGCTCTGTATTTGAAATATTCTATCAAAACCACCATTTGCTCTTTAACCCAAGTTACCAAACATGCTGAAAATGAAAGAGCTCATTCAGAGCTGTGGTCCTGCCAAGCTGTGTCCATGTGTGTTTCCCAGGGTCTTATTTACGAATGAGTTCCACCTTCCCAGACTTGTAAGAGATTCAAGAATATGAAATTTTCAGAAAGGATAAAAAGAATCACTTATTTGCTTGCCCTTTGAAGAACTTGTTAGCAAGATCTCTGTGAGATGTTTTGCATGTTGAACGAAGACTGAAAAGAAGCTTATTTACCCCTAAAGTGAAGTATGTTGCAAAACTGGAAAATATATAGCTCTGCTGCCTTGGAGTCAAAGGCCTTGGCAAGACTGCCGACTTGCTTAAGAAAAAGGTACAAGGCAGGATTTGGTCTTGAGTAGCGCCCAGTTCCTCATGCCTACCTCGATTTATACATTAATTATTTTACCATGAAAGACTTTTTTAAACTTTATTTTTTGAACTGCTGATCCTATTTCTTTTTTGAATACCTATAAGTGAAGCACAGGGGAAGAAGTCAGATAAGACATGAGGGAGGCTGGTATTGAAATGATATGAAATTGTCTGTTGTTTGTTCCACTTTGTGTAAGGGTGTACAGAGGTAACGAGCCTGTACCTTGATATGTGGTTGTGCCAGTAGATGCTGAGGCAAGGCTGAGAAGAAGATTACTAGGCCAATTACTGCTGGCATATGGCACTAATGGATGGACTCTGGAGTTCCTCTCATCTCGTATTTCCCCTCTTGGTTTTGCTTAGCTTTATAGCTGCATTAATGTGCTCCTTCCTATTGTGAAAGTCCTGCTAGGAGCCTGAAGGTTGGAGTTAACCACAAAAGGCAGGATGAAATCCCTGAAGTTGTCTCCACAGTGCCCTGCCTTCCCTCTGCCATCCTGCCATCAGGTAAAAGCCTGATCAGACTGAGCAGCAGGTTCCAGTCCTGCCTTGTCTTCCAGCAGGAGCAGAAATCATCTATTAACCACCTGTGCAAGCTTTTATCCTGCCGCCATACTGATGCAGCACAAGGCAATGGTGATCAAGTATCTCAGAATCCATCTCTCTCCTGGTACTAGAAATGGCCTCCGCAATGACCTTTTTAAGAAGGCATCCTGTCACTGCAGCGTGGGCTGGAAATCTCATCAGGTGAACTGGGTAAGAATGATAGGGAAGGCAAAGGGTGCTTAACAGCACAAGCTGCCTCTGTCCTTGAGGCAGATAAAGGAGTGTTTTTGCTGGCTCATTTCATGAGGGAGTTCTTCTGAATTCTGGAGACAAACAAACTGGATGTTTTAGTCTGTGCATTGAAACCAGGGGTGAGGTTGCAGAGGTTTAGGCAGGCAGCCAGAATGTGGAGGGGGAGACGTTCTCTCAAGAAAAAGAAGAGTAGGGACAAGTGTGGGAAGTGATAGCACTCACCTAGACATGACATCCCAGTCCTCTGTGTAAAATTGGGTGCTGATATTTGTGTATCTGAAGGAAGTGGTGAAACTACTGCCTAAGAAATGAAACACTTGCCTCCACTGGCTGCTTGAAATTTCAATTTACATGGACTTCACCCCAGAGGAAGATTTCCAAGACAAAGTGACTTATACAGAGGTTGTTTGGAAAAACTTCAATCTACAGTGGGAAGTGCCTTGTGGAGGGAACTATGTGAGGGATACAGCTGTTATGGACTTCTTCTATACAGCTGTGATGCCTGAGCAAGTGAACCAACCCCAAAGTTGCACAGTTTTATTCTACAAGTGTTGGCTCATTACTGTCAACCTTAACACATACCTCTGGCAAGCTTAGACGCTGTGGATTACTGTAGCATGTTGATCTGCAAGGGAAGAGAAGGCTGTTTTGATCTGTGGGGCAGTGAGGGAAGAGAGGGTCCTGGGCATGAATAAATGTGCGGGGCATGGGGAGTCCTGTATGGCAACCCTGTCTCCTCAGAAAAAAATGTCTTTTGCCCAGGCTGTCTGTCTTCATGGACACAAAGCAGTAGCTCGTACTCCAACAGTGACACATCCCCTGGAGGAAGCTATTTAACAGCAAATTGGCCTAGTAATTTTTAGTGATGACCTTGTGTTAATTACAAGTTGCTATATTAGTAAATCCCTTCTGAAGGCCAGCTGTTGTGTTGGCATTAACTCCTGGACTCAAAATCAACTGCTTGTTTACTAAGTCCCAGGATAATTAAAACTCCCTCCCCCTTTTATTATTTTTATTTGGTTTGGCACAGCCAGGTGATAAACCTTTTTCCCTTGTCCCTTTTCACTGTGTCTTTTCGTCTGGCTGCTTGAATGGATGATGTCTGATAGACTTCTTGATAAATCCCTGGTGTTTGCTTGCCTTACTGCAGGATGTTGGCATCTCCGATCCCGGACCAACGCTCTGAGAGATGTTGCACAAAGTCCCTCCCCTAAAGATCTTGGTTTCAGTGAGGTCATGGTGGTCACCCAGAAACTCTTTGGAAGTGGAAAATATCGGTTTGGAGTGGCAATAGTCATGCTGGGAATAGGTCATAATGGGAACGGGTCTCCCATAACACAGTGTAGGACTGGAGACTGGGAAGGGAAGAAGATCTAGGCTGGGTTTGGGCAGACTGGTGGTCACAGCACCACCTGTGATGTTTCCAAGATCACAAAACAGCCTAAAAAAAGAGTAAAAATGCCATTTGGGATAGGCAGCTGGCGGCTTCTGTGACTATCCAGGACAGTGTGTCTCTTTTGCTTGGACAGTGGGGAGGTACAGATCTGATCCCTGAAGGTCCATGTTTTCTGCTCTAGGGGCTAGAAGGTCCTGGAGCAGGTGACAGTGCTGTGTCCCCAACAGATGACACTGTTTCAGAACTGAGTAAGCTTTTGGTACCAAGTGCTGCTTAAGGGTGCAGCATGTGTTGGCAGCAAAGAGGGGCTGGGCAGTGAGCAGGGCTGGGCCTGTGCATTGGGCTGGAATGCTGCTGTTGCCTGTTGGTGTTGCAGTGCCCAGCTCTGCTCTGAGGTCTTCTGGTATCTCTGGATGCAAATGCTGCTAGGAAGGGCTGACTTTTGATTAGGGAGGGTCATATACCTGTTTCACTAGTGCTCGGGCTGGAGCATGGGTGTAGCTCTTGGAAGTAGTAGTTTATGTAGATGCTTGCGTAGGACACAAGGAAAGGGCACAGAATACTGTCAAAGTCTCTGTGGGGCTCAGCAGCAGCTCCCTTGGGCATAATGCCTGGCACTGACTGGAGAAGTTGTGCAGAAACTGCAGGGGCTTCCACTCCGATGGAGCTGCAGCAGTCCTCTAATTCTAAGAGCAAACTTCTGGTCATGTGGAGGAGAAGGCAGTGGTTGGGACCAGTCTGTCTGGATGTACGAGTAGAAAATCATGACTGATCAACCTGATTCATTTCTTTGAAATGACTGGATTTGTGGATGAGGGGAGAGTAGTCATTAATATCAACTTTAGTAGGATTTACAACCCTGTCTTGCAGCATTCTTGTATCCAAGCTAGGGTGGACATCTAGATGGGTAACTGTTTGGTTGGATCATCAGGCTCAGAGGGTAATGGCTAATGGGTCGTACTCTGCCAGGATGCCGGGGACAATGCAACATGGTGAGGATCTGCCTTGGGGCCTGTCCTGTTAAACATCTTAGTGACCTGGAGCAGGTGACAAAGTGGACTCTCATCAGGCTTGTGGATGACACCAGACTAGGAGGATCAGACAGTGCACTTGAGGGCAGGCTGCCATCCAGAGGAACCTGGGCTGAAGGAATGGGCGTACAAGCACATCATAAAGTTCAGCAAGGACAAATGCAAAGTCCTGTTTGTGGGAAGCCTGACCCCCTGGCAGGGGTACGGGCTGGGGATTGGAGGGGTTGAGGGGAGCAGCTCTGTGGGAAGGGCCATGGAGTGTGAGGGAGGAATAATGAGCCACAGGTGAACCCCAGCACTGAAGGAGGCCAACAGCATCCTGTGCTGTATCACTAGGCACATAATCAGTAGATTCAGTACTCATTTCATCATGTCCAAGAAGTGATCTTGGCTTCCTGCTACAACAAACCAGAGGGATTTCAGCAGAGGCCACTATCACTTGCTCTTCAAGGACAGGCAGAAGGATTTGGACTTGCTCAGCCTGGAGAAGAGGTGAGTTTGTGGAGGGATGAACAGCAGACCCCCAGTGCCTGAGTGAGGGGAGGTTGCTGAGGGATGATTAAGATCTGAGGAGATAGTGTTTAACAGTAGGAGAAAGGAAGTTTTGCAGGCAATATTGTGATGAGGTAGGGGGTATCTCCAGAGTTGGGAGTCTAAAACACACCCCTTCCACTCTCCTTTGTGTTAGCCTATCATGTTTGCCAGGGTTGGAGCAGCTTAGATCAGTTGTAAAGATGTGGGGCTCAGATGCAAATACTTTTCTAGGTGCCTTTGTGTTGGCTGGAGAGGTTATAGCTCCTGATCAGCACCTCTAATGTTTTGGTGGGGATGGAGTTTATTTCTTTTAAAAATTAAAAAAAAAAAAAATTTGCTACTAGGATCCACAAAGAAAAGAAAC
>NW_009713040.1:67226-75931 GCF_000703405.1 Apaloderma vittatum | reverse complement strand
GTCAAAATTATTCTCTGTAACTCAAGTAAGAAAATTCTTCCGAGCAGATTATATATATATATATACGCATATACACACACAGAGTTATATTAAAATTAAAACATATATTAAATATATAGTATAAAAATATAATTTGAATTTTTGAAAATGCTCTCACCCTGGTCTTAAAGGTAGATATCTTGTTCAAAATCAATGAGCTCCCCTGACTTCCCAGGCATTGTGCTGGGAACTCACAGCCTCCTGCTCCTCCATTGCCTTTTGCCTGCAGCTCTGTAGCGAGCAGTCCTGGTATCAAGGCGAGCTTTGGGCTTGGCTGAGGCACCGTAGAGGGAGCAAGTACTGACTTAGTGTCTGACCTGTCCTTGATACAAGTGCTTCCAACTCAGGCAAAAATTACAGTTTTACTTGTTTGGTTTTGGTGGTTTGTTGGGTTTTTTTTGTTTGTTTGGTTTTTTTTTTTTTTTAAAAAAAAGGTGCAGATGGATTGATCCTGAGACCACTTTCAAAGGGCATATTTTTCTGTTCATTAGCTCCTTATGATGAATGTTTTCTAGTCAGCTGAACGGTACTGAAAAGAAGGAATTAAGAAATGCCAGGGAGCGATACTAATCGGGCTGTCTATAACCTCTCTATATGCAATATACATGCACTTTCAGTGGCATGTTTCCTTTCTTGGGCAGTAGAGAACTACGTTTTTTAGTTGTAGGCTGCCATTGCTCTTGTAGCAAAACAATCTCCTTGTCACTAGAGGCCACTGTGAAAGTTTACGCCTTTGCTCTGAGCAGCTGAAATAATTCATGTCACCGCTACAGTATATCACCTTGTTACAGTGCATATCTGCAGGGCCAGAGCAAGGTTTTTCCACTGCCCCAGGCAGGTAAAAAATTGCTGCCTAGATAAGAAAGGGCAGCACCAGTATTGCTGCTGCTGGCAGCCTGAACTGCTCCTCTGCTGTGGCTTGCTGCCCTCTAGTAGAGGTGGCAAAAAGAGAGGGCACGTGGCCAAATTGTAGCTGCTCCCAGCAGTTTGAATCAAGATGCTAATCTGTGGCCTGCGAGTGGAAGGTGAATATGCTCCCCTTTCTGCTGTGTCTGCTGCCAGGCAGCTCTGTTGGTGGCAGGGTGGTGTAGGTAGCTGGAGGCAGTGAATCCTACCAGGGCAGGTCATGTTGGCTCTGAATTGGAGTGGTGGCGGCAAGGTCTTATTCTTTGTGTTTCTTCTGTAACAGGGGTAATAATCTCAAGCAGAGAGTATCGTGAGATGGGCATTGTACTCCACAGAATTGTACTGGTTGGGTAGATCCAAAGCAGGGACTGAAGTTGTACTGTGTCTGTGTTTTGTGAGCCTAGGATAGCGTCAAAGCTCAGTTACCTTTGATGTTAGTTGTTACTGCAAATGTTCATCGTTTTGCAAAGTGCATCATATTGTCAAATTGTTTACCCGGGAAATCAGGATATGCTTTTAATGACTGCACAGGATAGTTTCGTTTTGTTTCTGTGAATTTAGTTTCTTCTTTTTTCTTTTGTTGATTGAACTACTAGAGAAGAGGCAAAGGCAGGTTTCGTTACTTCAGAGATGGTAGGCATCTAGGACTATTTGAAGAAAGAGGCTATAGGAATTGTGATAGACTGAAGAAAGGAGAAAAGAAATGATGAGCTTTTTGTTAATCACATTTTCAGGAAAAGCTAGTCTGTTACAGTTGAAGTTTTCACTTAAAAACAGAAATACCAACCAAAGGCAGATACCTGGTATGGAGCGTTTCTGCCTAAACAATAAGAGTTTAGCAAAGTTGATAATTGGTAGAGTTTTTATGATGCCAAGCCTTGAGTGACTTCAATTATAGACCGTACTGTCTGTAAAGTGTGTGAAGTGGTTGTATGACTGGGTGACATGTAGATACATATTCATCTCCTTTTTTGCTTTAATAGTAGTCTCTTCTTCCAAAAGCGTTCACCCTTAAGGCCAACTAAAGGCAGAATGATTTCACTTGGCACTCTAGGTAGGTAGCAAAACACTAAGGATTTAACAGTAATAATAGTTTGTTCATGTTCATTAGGAGCAAACCTTCCTCTGGTGTAATCTATGTACCTATGCAACAGTGTACTGGGACCATAAAACCCCTACAGTCAGGGGGATTTCCACAGCACAAGCATTGCACTTAGCACTGTCAGTAGCAGCCTCGTGCTTCTCCCTGTGAGGCTGGTCCTAACCTGTATTCTCACAACATGTGCTGCTGGGAGTCTTGGGGCTGTTCCTCATTGCTGAGTGAGCCCAGGTCAGAAGCTGCTGCATTTTAAATTACCCTCAGCCACCTCCCACACATTGGGTAACCCCCTCCCTGGACTGAATCTGTGCTACCTCTCGGCTATTGTAGAGCCACTGATGAGATCATTTAATATGTATGCCTGTACGTAACAGAATGTAGCCGCATCATTTTGAGAATCCTCTTTAGTTTTATTCAGGAATGACTTGTTCAACTTGCATAGAAATTTAATTTTGTTTGACAACAGGTACTGTAGAAAGCAGTAAGGTCCAAGCTGTAAGTGTATTGCAATAATCTGCATGATATAAGGGAGTTGTAAAACATGGAGAAAAGATTTCTACTGGGAGCTGCCTCGTGATTCACAAATGTTTGGCCTTGTGCTATCACCAGGTTGAAAGTTTGGGTTGACTTCTGACTGTAGTGGTTGGTATTGCTAACTTCATCCAGTCAGAAATCATGAAGCTGTATCATAAAACTTCATAAACTGACACGGAGATGTTGTTTGGCTTGCTTATTCCTTTGGAATTCTCTGCTTTTTATCTCTGTGTTTTAAATATATTAATCTATTAATGTTGCCTATATCTTAAATGAAACCTGAGATTCTCAAACAACAACAAAAATCCAGAAGCTATGACTTGAATAGAAAAGAACTACAAGCTTCAGGCTCATTTTAAAAAGAAAAAAAAGCCGGCCAATGTGCCCAGCTTTGGAGAAGACCACTGAAAACCAGAAAATCTGTCAGGTAACACTTATGCAAACAGATTTTACAAAAGGCAGTTGCAATTAATTTCCTTTGAAAATGGAAGTTTATTTATTGACTTGAAAGTCTTTTTTTAGGTGACTCTAACCATTTAATCCAAACTTTCTGCCAAATTTATTAGAGCAGCATTGTTTAGACTCCCCTTTGTTGTAAATTTAACATCTGCTGAATACTTACAGAACAGGGTGTTATTTCAAAGCTGGTATTGTTTCGCAGTTAGGCTAAGTGACTTCAAATTGAAACCATGAGTGACTGAACCATGCTTAAAATTCTGTTAGCTGAGCAGTAAAGGCTTCCCTCCCCCCCTTCCCTTATTTTTTAATTTAGCACAGACTTTCATGTTTGGCACTTAACACTAAAACTAGTAACTGAGAATCTAGCACACCAAATTTATTAATGTTGCCGCCTCCAAGTTGGAGTTCATGGGTGTTATAATGAAGAAAGCTTGCAGTGATTCCATGCAAGCTTTTCCTCATGTATGGACTTTATTTATTTATTAGTTATATTAATCAAGTATTGTGAGAATAATGAATACTGATTTCACTTGAGATCTAGAGAAATTTAGTATCATTCTTAAATTTACACTGCTCAAGGAACTGTTAAGAGATTGCAGAAGCTTATAAATGGTGGCAAATGTCATTGCTGGAATAGCAAACTATGCCTAAAGCCTTATTCCCAGTTGTCCATTCTGAGGAGCCCAATGCATGTTTGCTGATGGATTTAGCTGGAGCAGCTGAAGCCATTATTCCTCCCAAAGCACTGTGTCTCTGTCACTGAGATTGCTGTGCTCATGGTACCTGGACTGAATGAGATGTGCCTCCAGCCCTCAGCAGTTCACAGCCGTGCGTGTTAACCTCTGCTGCGTTTGGCAGTAGTTTGTGAGGTCAATTTTCCATTTCCCGAAACTGACAGGGGAAAATGGGAAGCAGAATGTGAACTAAAGTACTCTGGATCCCTGAAACAATGTGAATAATCATGTGATTTTTAAACTTTTACCATGATAATTACCTCAGATTCTTGCAATCAATATAGAGATGGAGGAAATCTAGTTTAGAGCTAGTAAGGACTCTTCATGGAGCAACATTTTTTCTTCATCTTCATTAAGGAATTGTACTCTTGAAGAACAGGCTCTAAACCTCAATTCCTATCACTGCATAATGTCTCTTATAGATAAAATGTAGTCATGAGATTTTTGTGAGGAGTTTTGTGGGGTTTTTTTTAATCTTATTTCCCACAGTCAAGGTGACAACAGGGGAAACTGAGCAGATGTTGTCAAGGGAAGTGGCATCAAAACAATTTTGACAGCTTTGTTTTAATGAGGATCACATTGAAACTGACAAAAGTAAAATTGGAACATTAGCATAGTTCCTTGAAGAGTTCAGGAAATCATTGAAACTAAATGGCGTGACAAAGTATAAGTGACAATTAGGCTTTGCATCAAAAGTACTTGCTGTTTGGTAGGTCAAATGACTGCCACGCTTCCTAATGCCATGTAAAATGTAACAGTGGTATATCTGTAGCACAGAGACCTTTGGCCAATTCACTGTTGACGTCTGAATCGTTTTTTCCTCCTGCTTCTCAGGCTGAATTTAGAATGTGGGACCCATGATATACAAAAGTCTTTATTTTAGAGATAATTGCCCTCTTGACGCTCATTAAAGGTTTAGTGTCCAATGGTGAATGCCTCAAGTGAACAGGCTATTTTTTTTTTCCAAGTTTTTTTTTAAAAAAGAAACAAACAGAAAAACCTCCTTGTGTCTTGGAACTTTATATCTTTCATTAGCTGTTTTGAAACTTAGATTATGTATTCAGGTGTACTTAATGGGTTGTTTTGACTTGAAATCTGTTCATATTTGCAGATACTAAAATTTATGTAGCTGAAAAGCGAAGTGTGACATGGCATTTCATGTGTGTTTACATTTTGGTGATTTGGGTGTTGGTTTGGGTTTTTTTGTTGCTGTCTTTTTAAACCACATTCAAAATTTATTTATTTTAAGCAAGCTTGAGTCTCTTATCTTGTATGATATCCTTGGATAATAAAGAAGTAGCAGCAGAACTGTGTGAAATAGATTGACATCCTAGATTTATACAAAATAAAAACTAAATAAGGCTTTCTTGTATTTTTCTGGAATTTGTCACCAGGACAACTTCACTCTTAGGTCTAATATAGTTAGATATTTTTATCGCCACTGGTATAGATGAGCAGTTTGTAAGGAGCTGCAGCATTTTATTGCTGGTGCTTAACATGATGTTTGCTTATTTAATGTACAGCTTTATTTTTCTCTTCCAATGCCTGGTATCTGGGTAAAGTGAGTTATTTTAGTGTTGCCTCGGACTGAAGATAGTACCTGCACCTAGCTCTCACCATCATAAATGTTGACTTGTCCTGAGGCACCTTTTGCCAAGGTCACTTTGGTGTGATCTCCCCATTAGTTTCCAGGTGCACATGGTGTTAATGAGGTTGGAAGTTGATGGGTGGCTTTGCTGTACCTTGCTATTCATTGCTTGTTGCTGTTCTTTTAATTAGACTTCACTGCTACCCATTCACTGAGGAAAAATGATAATCATAGGCTGCAGCTCTCTCTGCATGCTTACACCACCTAACTTGTGGCCTGAAAAAAAGAATGAAAAAGAAAAAAGCATGGGTGCATAGAGGGAGGGTCTTTACTGGAAGAAGGCCAGTTGAGACCTGGCTCCTTGTCCTCCTCAGAGGTGCATGTAGGCAACCTGTCAGGTTGGCCATGGTGCCCTGGGAGGGAGCATCCCCTGTAAAAAGTCATCCCCACTGCCCCTCCGCAGCAGCCCATCCTTGTCCTCGGAGTGGTCCCTGTGTTGGGAATGCTGGTGTGGGTTGGGATGCTCCATGGGCCACTGTGACTCAGCCTGAGGTGAGCAGAGGCCAAAAGTGCTACTGCTGCTAGAGACCATGACTTCGTGGATCAGAGCTGGGCTTGAATTCCTGACGTAGAGGGCCCCCGGGAACCTACAAGAGCGGCAAAAATGCACCGTGCTTGCAAACCAGAGTGAGGGAAGTCCCACAGCTCTGTTGCTTCTTCTTGCTGTCTGATGGTTTTCTTAAGATCATCTCCTGGAAACCTGGAAAAATTCACCTTTTAATAAAAAGCAGTTACTTTTGGAGATGAAGTTGGACATGTGAAGCCTAAACTCTATGAGACAAACGGAAGAAGATCACTGTATCTTATTTTTAAAAATTGTTAAGTCCTCCTCAAAATAGCTGGCTAATGAATTTTGGGTCCTTCTGAAAATACTCTTCTCTGGAAGTAAAATATCAACTGACATGATGACTAACTGCACAGTATCAGATGGTGTAGAGCTATTCGGAAGCCTAGAAAATCATCTAGATACCTTTCACCCTGTATCTTTTCTCCTTTTGCATGCATAAAACCTGGTCCTTGATGAATGGGTAATGCTTGGGCTTTGTTGGAGTTTTGAATGTTACTTTGTTTTTTTGGTTCCAGTTCTGAATTGCCTGTACTATAACAGTCTGGGGCTTGTTTTCTGACTTACCTTTAAAGCATAAAACCAGGTAGTATTTTAGTTTTGGGATG
The DNA here is from genome assembly GCF_000703405.1 of Apaloderma vittatum. NCBI lineage: Eukaryota > Metazoa > Chordata > Aves > Trogoniformes > Trogonidae > Apaloderma > Apaloderma vittatum. The sequence continues at coordinate 69,339 of NW_009713040.1, read as the reverse complement.
AATATTTTACAATACCTATCCTTACTCTGGTAGTAAAAGATGAAATATTTGTTGACCTAAATAATTTGTTTTATAAAAACTGCTTTTTCATTGATAATCGAATTATTGTTTGCATAGGAGTGGAAACATACTCTGTTTATGCTTTATGCTATGCTTTTTTCTGTATTATCCTCAATACTGAAGTGAAATGGTGTCTATGCTTCTGCTGAGAACAAAACGGAGCTAGGTGGCTCACCCAGGACTCTCCACCCGGCCAAAACACAAGGATTTATATAAATATACCACCCTTTTTCATTCCATCAGTAGCCAAATTCAGTTGTGCCAAAGAAAGTGGTTGGTTTGTTGTTTTTTTTTTTTGCTGTTAGCTTTTTTTTTTTTATGCAACCCACACCCCATGGAAGTTGCAGTCATATTTTCCACTAACCACAGAACTGTGAGTGATGGCACGTGTGTTTTAAATAAGACTGGGAGGAGAACTGATGTAATGCTCTCTGGGATATGGTGTGGTTTTTTGGTTTGTTTTTTTTTTATTGTTTTTTTTCTTTCTACATCTTTCTCCCTCTTTCTCCTTCCCCCCCACCTGTTGACTGCTAGATGGATTTTTTTCATTTTTTTTTCAGATTTTTTTTTCTTTGCTGCAAACCACAGTGAGGGAACTGTTGAAAAGGGCAGCTCTGACTCCTTGAGCTCAAGTATGGATGAATTTCTTTAAAGTCTTTAAAATTAAAGGGTAGTGCAGGGTACTGGCTTATATAATTTTAATAGCTCTTTTTTCCTTTCTTCTCTGGAGGATATAAGTGAATTTAACATGATACTCTGATAGACCACATGAGCAATATGTGTATACTTTAGCAGCATGTTGAACTGCAGTGTCTGTTTCTTCAGTGAGATCACAAAATGGTTTGGGGAAAAAAAAACCCACAACACAAACTATTTCAGTTTTAGTTTAATAAACTGTAGAGGCTCGTTCTGGAGTGACAAGTGGAACCTGTTATTCTTCTGCTACTTTTTCTACTGCTGCTTTCAATGATTAAAATAGTTCAGCTGCTGCTTATAATGGCCTGTTTGTGAACATTTAGATGAAATTTTTATCAATGTTCTTGGGAACTGCTTGGAATGGCTCAAAATGTTCTGGGTTTGGTTTTTGGTTTTGTTTTTTTTTAAGGGAATAATTTTAAGGAAACTTCTGTGCTTATTAAGGTTTGAATTCAACTTAAAAATCAAACCAACCAACCAAAAGTTCAGCCAGATTGCTTTGTCTCTGGGCATGTGTCTCACTTGAAGACCTGCTCCTGTTATACCAGGACAGTTGTCTTTGCGCTGCAGCCTAGGGAGGCTCCAAGGGATCAGTCTCAGCAGTCACGTGTTGAGAATTCCTAATAATGGATATGCCTTATATCCAAGGTGCATTATGCAGTTATGAAGCCACCATGTCAGCTGGCCTCTTTGCATGCTATTAGCAAGTGGGAGGCATCTCCAGTTAACTTAAAGGGACTTGTTGTGGCTTGACCCTGGCTGGCAGCCAGGTGCCCGCACAGCCGCTCTCTCACTCCCCCTTCTCCACCAGGCAGGGGGAGAAAATATTTCAAAGGGCTCAAGGTTTGAGATGGGGACAGGGAGATCACTTTCATTTACCGTCCTGGCAAAGCAGACTTGATTTGGGGGAAATTAGTTAGATTTATTAAAAGAACAAATCAGAGAAGAGTAGTGAGAAATAAGAAAACCAAACAGCTCTTAAAAGAAAAACACCTTCCCCCCATCCCTCCCTTCTTCCAAGGCTCAACATCAATCCCGGTTTATCCACCTCCTCCCCCAGAATGGCACAGGGGGAATGGGGGTTACGGTCAGTTCATCTGATGTTGGTTCCACCGCTTCTTCACTCTGGAGGAGGAGTCTTCACTCTTCCCCAGGGCCATTGTGGGGTCCCTCTAACAGCAGACAAGCTTCATGCTCTCTTCTCCAGCGTGAGTCGTCCCACGAAGGGCAATTCATCCCAAACTGCCCAACATGAGACACCTCACAAGGGGTAACCCACCCCTCGTGAGTCTGAGGTGCAGTCCTTCAGCGAAACTGCTCCAGCCTGAGTCACCTGCGGGGTCACAGCAGTCCCACC
>NW_009713040.1:1146-66790 GCF_000703405.1 Apaloderma vittatum | reverse complement strand
CTGGCTTTGGCTCTGTCAGACTCAGGGAGCTTCTAGCAGCTTCTTGCAGAAGCTGCCCCTACAGCCCCCGCCCCCCCTGAAATCTGGCCAGGCAAACCCAATACAGGACTGAAGGGTTAAACCTGTGCCATTTAGATCTCAAGGTTAGGCTTATTCCCTGAAGGTTAGGATAGCTCAGGTTACCTTGGACCTGCGGTGGACAAAGGCTGCACAGGCAGACAGCCTCAGTGGATGATCTGAAAATGTAATCCATCAGCTGGAAGCAACTGGTTTGTGTCCCTGGCCACTTCTGACAATAGCACTTAAATTCATAGTCCTATTTTCAAACTAAGCTAAGGATACGGATCCATCTTGGCTTTACCTGATCTAACTCAGGGCTGACATGGTTCTTTCCCAGTCACTCCTTCCCGCCTTGTTTTTGCCCTAGGACCATGTGTGGAGCTGATTTAGCTTGCTAAATGAGCTGAAAGCTGTCTGCTTTTTTTTTTTTTTTTTTCTTTTATTTTGAGAATTCCCTTTCCACTAGCGAGGCTGCTTGACATAGTTCTATGTATGGTCAGGAGCACACCAGCCATGGAGGAAGGAGTGTGAGCGTGTAGGGGCGTAAGTCAACTTGAAACGTGGTTGCACAGTGGTTTAATCTGGTCTAAATTGTGTCAGACAGTCAATGTAAATAAAACTTTACCATAGGGGAAGTGGAGAGAGATTTGCCTCTCTCAAGCTGCTCTAAGCAAGAGACAGCTGAGGGAGCGCAGAGTGGGATCATCGACTCGCAGGTCTCTGCTGCATATGGGAAAAATACTCCAAGGAGCTGTCAGAACCGAAGGTCCTGCGCCGTGAAAAGTAGCAGATCTTTCTTGGATGGTGCTGGAATTTTTTTATTTTATTTTTTTTGACAGCAGAAGTGAGACAATGCAGGAGAAGAAAATGCTGAATAAGCCAGGTTAACAGTGTCTTGACATAACCGTGAGGCCGATGTTTTGTTCTCCCTCTCCAGAAGTTTGCCCTGAGAAACAACTGAAGTACTATGCACAGGTCCTTGTTCTCGTGGCTTAAGATCAGCACGTATAGCAATGAAAATTAAGGCTATTTAACATTAACCCCCTGGAATAACACTTTTGGTTAAAACTTTTCTATTTTCCCATAGCGGAGAAAAATCCAGAATTTTGTATTAGAAAAGTAAAAAATGCTAATATTCTGGGGCTTTGGTCTCTCTTACTAATTTTTTAAGTTTGATTTGGGTTTTTTTTCGCCCTTATGCTGGGAAGGGCTGCTATTGATATTAGATCTTTTCGAGTAGCTATGTTGTGCTAATATTGAAATACTTACGTCTTCAAGAGGAAAGTAGACTTACTCTTCATGACTACTGATAAGCACACTCTGTATCTCCTGTGTAGATTTTTAGATTTTTAAGAAAACTCATCTGAAAAAATACATGTATTTATTAATCAGATAAGTAGGAGGAATGAACTTCAGAAGAACATCATTACTGCTTTTAGGGGAGAAAAAGTGACATACAGCCCAAAGGAGCTGCCAGGAAAGCAAGCATTTTTGCAGACTTTTAATAATCTTCAACGCCTTCTTTGGCGAAGTCTACAGCATCTACTGCGTGCAAAGTAAAAGCCTAGGAGAAAACATTGTGTGGGTAATGTGGCATAAGCTTGGCAGAGGCTTGTGCACAGGAACTCCTCAGAGCTGGCAGTTATACACCACAGTTTGATAAGAGCAGGCGAGTATGGCTGTAAAATACAAAACTGAGACCAAAGCACTGCCATATCAGTACAGCTCAAAACCCAGCACTTTATGACTGTTAACAGTATTTTTCCCTGCTCAGTGTGCATTCGAAATGTTAGTTAGACTTGACAGTAGGCTTGCAAGTTAGTGTAATATTCCTGCAGTGTAAATGCTATTTATAATGACTGTAATTTATTTACTGGAAGGAGGAGGAGAGGAGCAGACAAAGAGGCAGTCACTTCATCCTGCTCAAGTCGGTGACCAAACTGCAATAAAATCCAGGTGCCTCTGAACCTAGTTCTTCCACTTCCAGTTTTTCCACTAAGCTGTATTTAGTGACTGTGATGTTATATTTTTATAACTGCACCTCCTTGAGTAGGAGAGGTGGAAGCCACAGGGATATTTCTCTTAGCAGAAGGGAAGGCTTCTTACTCCTCTGCCTCAAGTCCAAGGACAATGGTAATGAGTTTGACACTACTATTAGATGGGACTTTGACTTGATAAATAAATGACCAATAGTCACGCATTCTTTATATGAACAAGAAAAGCTCACTTTTTTCCCCTCTTGTAATACTGAAAAAGAAACATTGAGAATAATAAACCCAGAAGTCAGTAGTTATTTTGCCTCCCTTACTTGTTTTGATAGAGCTGAAGATCAGTTTGGAGCTCTGTGTGTCGTTGGCTGTTGTTGATTTCCTCCCCACTCCAAGAGATAGCATATGCATTTCAGCAGCCCGAAGACCTGCAGGATGCATAGATTGTGCTCTCACTTATCTTCCCCAGGGCAAACTGCAGCAAACTACTCACTGGGACAATGTGCAAAGTTATAGCTGTAACACACATGTGCAAACAGTGGGGTCACAGTCTGGTATTCAAAACATATATAAGCTTTGGATGTGCTGGTGACTTCATAAGCCTCTCTCTTAAATCAGCCAAAATAAACTAGAAAGAAAAATAAATACGTACAAGCAGAATAATTTTAAGCTAGGCATGAAGCTGACTTGCAGCATTAAAAATCATATATCTCCGTTCCTGAATGCAACCTACTTTGTGTTAGATTGGTTTAGTGACCGCATTAATGCATTTCCTGTAGAAAAATACACTGCCTCTAATAATTTATTTTTTTTTAATACTAAAACAGGTTAGTTAACAAATGCTTTTTGTCAATCTATGGGTAATATTTGTGCTGACAGGTAGGTAAAAGATTTAGCCATCATCTTGACAAGATGAATTCCAAGCTCTGTTTCTTGCAAAATAATCTTTTATAGGATTGGTAACCTTTGTTTAGCTAAGCATGTGCAGAAGGCAAAATAAAACATTTTTTTGTAATCCTGTTAATAAGAACTCATTGTCCGGTTGCTTGTTACACCTGGCTTTGTGTGATGGCCTCTAACCCTAGCTTGCCTTAACAGGAAAAAGTAAAAATTACGTGTGTGTATGAATGAGAAGCAAAAATCTTGCTGCAGACTGAATCCAAATAAAGAAGAGACTTACAAGGTCAGGTTCTGGACAAGCTATCATATATAAATGCTGTCCTCAGGGCCTGATTCTGATCTCATTCCTCTATAACTTCAGACAAATGCCAATAAAGCTGGTGGTGGCTGCTGTGAACTGCCATGGGGTCAGGCTTAATTACCATGATATTAATTATAAACAAATATTGTAATGTTTCTGCAGCTTTCAGAAAGTGTCCTCCTCATATTTTAGCAGTGACATTGTTGTAGCTGGGGTGGTTTAAGATGCAAGGGCTAATCTACACAAAAAAGAAATTCCTTTTCACCATTTGCAATTTAATGGAGTACAAAGAGGCAGGGAAAACACTCTACATAAATACAGATGTCTCCACTTCTGAGGCTTTTCTGCTTCTTACTACTTAAATGGGGATCAAGAATCATATTGTTCTGTGGACTCACTGTTTATGATAACCTCCTTGAAACTCGTGTTGAAATGACTTTCCTAGATGGGTTATTGAATTCAGCAGCCTGAGACCACACTGAGTAGTGGGAACCTTTGGCTTTTTCCTTAAAAACAGCCCAGGTTTTGAGATTTGAAAAGCAGCTGTGGACTTGGATTTGAAAAGCCTAGACTTTGCGGAAAGGGCCGGTGTCTCTGCTTCTCTAAATTTCAAGCATAATGTTTGTACCAGAGAAAAAAAAAGCCTCTTCTCTGTCTGAACAGTAAAATTTTACCCATCCTTTCCATGGCCATAAATGACCAAAGCATGGGGATGAACAAATTTGGCCCAGCGGTTTTATGGATTCCTGAGCAAGTGGCAATGAAATATCATACAGTTAATGTAAATTGTCAAGGATGACAGTTTAACCTCCTTAATGTATACACAGAGACCCTCTTGTTCTTCCTCAAACTGTGCCACGTAAGTTGGCCTCAGCCAGGCACTGCACAATGTCACATACCGCACGCTGGCTTTCGCCGGCAGTCCGTGCAAAACCCCTGCTTTCCCTTGGAGACTGTTTAAACAGACCCGCTCTTTTGCCAAACTCTTCTGCTTACAGTGAGGAGGTGCCACCCAGAGCATCTGCCAAGGGAAACGGAGCAAATGGGTCCCATTTTAGTGCTACCAAATTTGACGCTGTTCTTCATCCATTGTATGTAGGGACAGCAGGCATTTCCATGTGCAGTGTCGTATACCGCTTCCTATGCTTACTCTATATAAGAGAAAATGGTTTAATGACAGACTTCTAGCCTTTGCTCCGAATGTTGTGGTTTTCTATTTTTTTGTTTCATTTTAGTCAGCCCCCTGAAGTAATTAGTGCACCCTGTGGGTTTTTTGTGTGGTTTCTATCTGAATACCCATGAAGGAGTTAATTAGCTTGTTTGCAGTATCTCATTAATTCATTTTCAGCTGCGAACGTAATTGCTCCTTTATTACTGATGAGTAAAATAGCTTTAGGCTCCCAATTAAAATGGCCTTTGATGGATGTATAAGAGCTGGGCTTTCAGCTTGTTGAATGGGTGGCAGAATCACCATTCTGTGCCCCATTTCAGACTGGGCTTCTTCATGGCATTGCTGCTTGGAGACAAATTCCTCCTAGTGGCACACTTGGTCTTGGGGTTGGAGTGATTAACTTCCCCCAATGGGAGGGAAATCAAACGAGAGGTAGTGCCTGTAAACCTCTGTGGGTAGGTGAAACACAAAAAAAATAGATGGAACCGCTGAAAAGAATGCTTGTTGCAGAGACAGCTGAGATGTACAGAAAGAGTAGTCCCCTCCATTATGAAGTGGTGACTCTACTGAAGCTGAGTTCCCAGTGGTGGAGGTCTGGTGTTCTCCCTAGGGCACTCTGACTTGTACTGGAAAGCAAAAGCTCTTTTCAAGCATTTGGGGGCATATCAAGCCATTTGTTCTTGAAATACTTTTTTCTTCCGCCAGTATGTGTTTGATGTGCTGGAGTGCATGTGCATCAATTAGCTTTTCTGTGCTTCGATTTCTTCTAGGTTGGTAGTATATTCTTTCTAACATATTTTGAGATTGCTGGATGTCAAATATTATAGAAGAATCAGGAATAGTGGTGTTATAAAGAGAAATAGACATATTAATTGTAAATTCAAATAAAAGAAGAAAGTTGCAAATCTGTCTCTTATTTCCCCCAGACTCCTCCTCCTCCTCCCCCTTTATGATTCAACATGAAGAATACACGATTTATATTCCCAGTGGTGACTGGCTTGGATCCAATGACCTTTGCAAAAAATCCATTGCCTGCATGGAAAATGTAGTAAAACAATGTAAGCGTGCTTACTGTAGGCATGTATATTTCTTAACACAATAGGGTCCTGAGACTAGCTGAAGTTTCTGGATTCTTCTGCAAGACATGATCCCACATGGGAGCCATTGTGATGCTCCCTCTGCTGGCTCTCAATCCAGCCCCAAACTTTCCTTAGAAGACCTTGCTTGGGCATTGATCCTCAAACAGGAGAATAAGAAAACAAGACACTGTAACGTCAAGGGTCAGTGCAGCCCAAAGGGGTAAGACTGTGTCTCTGCTTTGAATAGGAAAGAACCAAAATTGTCAAGACAGACACATACCTTCAGATGAGTACAGACAGCAGGTGAAGAGTGAAGTCAAGCACTAAAAACCCATATTCCATACTGTTAATTTTAAATCTACTGAGAAGCTATTTGAAATGCGTCTGGGTACAATACATTTCATGAGAAGGAAATGCTATCGGTCAGTGGTTTCTATTGTACAAAAAGACCTAGAAATTCATAAACTGAATTCCACAATGTTTTTAATACTCTAACAGCTTATTTGCTTTGCTCATAAAATCTGAACTCTTTCTGACTCTTCCATAATTATGGGTTTGGGAAGAATTTTTGTTTCCTGGAATAGTGAAGGGGGAAAATCCTGTTTATTTTAGAAATAACTTTTTCTTGCTTTTCTCAAATCAGAGGGTCACAAGATAACCAGAGCCTGACACAAAAATTATGAAACAAGATGATGGAACACAAGTTTAAACCAAATGTAAAAAAAAAAAAAAATTGCTGACAAGCTTGTCGCAGTACAGTCTGCTTACAATTTACTCTGGAATTCTCTATGAAAACTTCGATTATTGTGCAACATATGAGATCTTGCTATGACTATGCTTTTTCCAAAGGCCAAAAGGGGGAGGGGGGAGGGAAGAAAAGCAGCTTCCTTAGATGATACTATGGCACTTTTGTCCCTGTCTTAAGCTGAATGCTTAAAAACATGCTCAATAAATGTGCTTGGAGAGTCTACTGATCTAAGTTTTACTTCACTACCAACTTCATCCCTAGCGCACTCTCTCTGGAGTTACTGGAGCGTTATTGGTATTACAGTACGGCAGGGCAATTGCTTTTTGTTATCCAAAGTAACTTCTCTTGCTGCTTCAGGTAGTGTTCCCTCTGACTGAGAAGGGGAGAACATGCCTTGGAATGAGGGCAGGCTATGGTTATGAGCAGTGGTAGGGAGCCCGAGCAGTGAAGCTAAGCTTTCCGTTTTATGAAACAGGAATCAAAGCAACAAGAGGTGAAAGAGTTGAAAGATGGCTTAAATGAGTGGGGGTGGACAAAGGTCACACCAGGGACCATGTAGGGTTCTGGGTAAGGCTGGCTCCTGCCTGTAGCTTCTCACTTTCTCTGGGTCCTCATGATGATGACGCTGCCCCAAACCTGCAAATTATTGTTCTGGGTGTTGCTGAAAGGGAGTACTGCTCACGGGAACCTCAGTTCCCGGCAAGAGCCACTTTGCCCTAACTCTGGCAACTATTCCTGGCCTGTCATCATTACCTCAGTGCCTAATCAAGGACTCTAAGTGAAATCTCTTTCTGAGTGATGGTTCTGTTTGTGGTGCCTTGGCTCCTGTCTCCATGTAGGCACTGGCTTATATGGGGGAATCTCATTAGAAGTATCTTTCTATGAAGAAGGCTTCTCTAGCTTGATCAACAGAGGAATTAGACAGTGATGCCCAGACCTGTATGTGTCAGGCTGGTCTGTGATTGTGGTGATGGATAAATGTAACCATGCAGAATTTTGGAAATGCTTTTCACTGGAGAATAAAGATACTTGTGAGACTGCCAACCAAAATCTAACCCGACTGTACTTGCCAGCCTGGACTCTGTTCTTTCTCAACCAAGGTTCATGGTTATTGGAGCAGCAAAGCTGATTTATTTATTTATTTTTTTTAAAGAGGAGGTTAACAAAAAAAAAGGCTGACACGTTTTGTGTTTAACCACCATTGGGGCTTCTGTGGGTAGTGTCTGTTGATGACTTAGTCAAGTATCTTTGAGGTCTGATTATTTTTGTAGAAGATGTGCATAAAGTTTATCCTATTGTGTGAGGCTTGCTCCGTTCAGGGAAAGTGACTTTTCTCACAGTTCTTGCCCACATTCTAGCAGAAACATAGCTTCCATCTCAGTATTCCTGGGCAAGTGCCTCTCCAATGGTATCTGGTGTGTCCTGGCTGCCTTCTTTCTGTGCTCATGTGGTATGTTTTGCTGCTTATCTCTTACGCACACACAGCTCCAAGCAATAACTTTTAAAGCCTCCAGAAGCTCCCTGAGACATCACAGCCCAACTCTGCTCCCATTCCAGCCCTGCATGTGGCCTGTTTTGGGTGGTGACTCCAGTTTAGGTTATCTGTCTTGTAAAGTAGCTTCAATACTTTTTTTGTTTGTTTTAAACACTGCCCCTGAATAGGAGATGGTGGTTGCACCCATCAGTCTAATGGCCACCACCAGTGACCGCTTCACCAAAGGGTTTCTGGGGAAATCCAACAGAAAGAGAGGGCCAGACTGGTGAAATTAATTCATGGTGTGTTGGACATAATTTATCACCTATAGTCTTGTTTTAAAACTGTCATGCATACTGGACTTCAGTATCATTACTTAGATTAGCACATGGAGGTAGATAGTCTCTGTGTGACCTACCTTTATGTTTACTGTGAAAACATCTGCAATTTCTGTCAATTTATGTGATTTTGGTATAAGATCTGAAGACTCCTAAAAGGTTAGTGGGTATTCTAAGCTGAGAAAAACCTGGCCTAAATTCCACTGCAGTCATGGCAATCTGATTGTGGGCTTCAATAAGCAGAGGGCTCATCCCTTCCAACAAAAAGGCAGTAAAGAAACAGAATGGCGGTACAGTAAAATACATCCGAAGATGACCATCATTGCAAAAATTTCAAGCGACATTTTCAGTTTGAAAAGGAGGAAAGCTTACAATGTTTTAATTGTTAGGAAAGTTGTTGGTGGCACTGTGAGTTTTCTTACTTTTATGGCAATTTAATACCTTTTTAAAAAAAAAAAAGTTGTACCTTGGTAATCTGGACAAATCTTGAGACACTGGAATATATACTTGTTTGGTATAAATTGGTGCAGCTTTGTGCAGGAGCTACTTAGCAGCACATGAAAATCTGTCCCTTCATGTCTTTTAGGGGAAAATGTCAACAGCTGTATTTCACAAAGTTGCTTTTTTTTTTTTTTTTGTACCGTGGGAGCCCCAGACTTAATATTACTGTTAAACCAGTGTAAAAGTTTCCTAGTTGCTACTCTGATAGAAGACATTTGATTTATATACTGCACTAGAGAATGCAGTTTTCACCACACTGTGGCAAAGTTACTCACTGCAGTATTTTTCTGTAACAGCATGACAGGGCTTATATTCCAAAGCAGCTTCAGAAAATGTTAGGACAGTTTCTCCTCTGATTTACTGTTACATTTTTCATGATACTTGCTATACAGCCAAAAATCTGGTAGTAGGTTCATATAGCGTTATCATCAGATCTGGTAGGTGTGAGAACTGTCACACCTCATGGAGCTGTGAACTCCTCTGTATCTGCTCCGCATCTTGCTGCTATCACAGAGAGTAGGAGAGCAGCCGTCTTCTGCAAAGCCGAGCTCTGTGTCCTGGCCAAATTCTTTTATAAATGGGCCAGTTTCCTTCTCAAATGTTTGATCGTGGTGGTGTTGCTGATGTTCCAAAGACAGCCTGGCAAACGACTTCTTTTTGCTGGCAGGAAGGACTAGCCTTTGGAAAATTAACTCTGAGTTCACTTATTCCTGGGAAAATGAGAGGCAGATTTCAAAGAGCGAAAACCTTCAGACCTTTAATCTTGGTCAGTCATCCCTTGTTTTCCCTTCTGAAATCCAGAAAGATTGTTTTCTAAACAAAGTGAAATGGGAAATAAGCTATAGTTAGGAAAATATTTTCTAACTAGATAACAACAATCTAGAATGCTCTTCTAAGCTCTTAAGTATTTGCTATAGTTAAATGAGAGTTGTCTGGGGTTTTTTTCCTGATAATGACTTTGCTCTTTTTTACATATTTAATTAAATCATCATGGAGAGCATTAAACACATATTTCAGAAATTCGTACTGTTTTTGCTGAGTGTCCTGGAGCCTCCTTTGTCTTTCATTAAGTTTGCTTCTGACTAAATGTTTCTGATCATTTGGAATGGAAGATTAATTGCTGTACTCAACTTTACCCAAGCATGCACATGTTTCTCGGGAAGCTGACCTTAAACTAGGCCGTAAGCAACCAGAGTCCCACAGATTATGTCTCAGGCCCAGCTGTTAGGATATTAGACTATGTTATGTTTTGTTGAGAGATAACACAATCTCTTTCCTGGATGTGAAAAGGATACCCAGGGAAAAATCACTGCTGAGGCGGTTCTAAGAGAGTGGGCCAGAGCTAGAAGAAACTCTGGATGTGGAGCTAAAACTGTAGTTATAAAAACTTCTGCTTACCCGATGCCTGAGCTGCTTGGCTCCTGAGGCATTGAGAGCTCTCTTCTGCACGCGTGTTTCTGCCCAGATGTTCCCTGGTCTCGGTGGGGTGGAACAGCTGGGTGCCCTGTGCACGTGTGGATCCCTGGCCCCTGTGGTGGGGGCCACGCTTCTGCGGCTGCTGCTTTTGCAACGCAGCTGGAGGGAGAAGGGGCAATGCCTCCTGTACTAGACTGCCCCAATTTCTCATCTAATCTGGTTTCTAAGGGGAAGGATTTTGGGTCCTGCTTCTGATCCAGAGGATGCTTCTGCAGGATTGCTTGGGTAGGGGACAGAAACCCCTCTCCCTGTGTTCCCTAGCCATGAGGACAGACAGCATGGATTAGTCTTGCTCTTTTGCTCTGGCCTGTGAATGTTGTCTTATGCGTCCCCAATAGCTTAATTAGGAAGGAAAGACATAGAAATATCTCTTCTGCCTTCAAACAGGCTCCAGCCTGAGCAGTGGGGCATGTCCCTGGGGTAGCAGAGAGAGGAGTTAAATCTTTGACCTTACATTTCCCATTTCTATATAGTGCTTCACCCACCTCTTTATTTTATGGGTTGGAGAAGGTATCACTTGCTACCTATTAGCAGAAAAGAGGAAGTCCAGGGTAGCTTTTGAAGGAAAGGGCATAGTCACGTGCCTTCAGGGTATGCTTTGCTGACACTGTAATGGCACATGGAAAATGTCCACCTACCCTCTGCCTTTGCTTGTTGTGGAGAGTGCCAACACCAGCCAGCACTGCCTGTGTGCAGCAGCTACAAACTGAGGTGCCAGATGCTGTTTGTGCAGTGGTCCTGCTTAACAGTAGTCCTGAAGTCCATTTTAGGACAAGTACCAGTTTTGGTTTTTTCACTCAGTGATGAAGCTGACTTTTTTTTTCTTTTTTTTTTTTTTCTTTTTTTTTTCCTCTCTCTCCGACAGAAAGCAGAATTTCTACCCTGAGCAAGTCATGTTTCTGACTTGGGACTTCTTGCAGATGTTTGTCCCAGTCCTCCCATGTGAGGGCTTCCTTTGGCAAGCCCGCCTCAAGTTGTGAGCGTTGCTTTCTTCTCCTGCACTGCCTCTTGTCCCCATGCGACGGGTACACCACACGACCATAACCTCTTCCTCTTGCAAACAGTGGTAAAAATATTGCAAGGAGCCAACTGTGGTTTGTTTTTTTTTTTTCTCTGAAAACTTTCTCCAAATACCTGTAAGTTTCATAGAAACAGTAAATCACAGTGCATGTCTACAGCCTGGGATCTCTCTGTTGGTGCGACGGATTCAGCAAGCCTGACACATCCCTTGATATGGCTGGGGCAAAGACCGCGCTAAAGAAATGTCATGGGATGTGGAAGAAGTTGCTGTCCCAGCTGTTTCTTGCTGCTTTTCGGCTGGAGATTGCAGGCTGGTAAAGCTGGGGATGGACTAGGATGTGTGCGTGCATCTCGACTGCTTCTGGGCAAGCAGCAGTAGCTCAGGCAGCCTTCGTCAGCAGATTGTGCCAGAGGGTTTCTCAGCGGTGATACAGCTGTGTCAATCTGGCAGCTTCTCACTGCTGAAAAGGCTGTGTCCCCCTCTTCCCTCCCACACTGCAGTTGTGGTCTTACCACCTCCTTGGACAGGGAGTAGCACCCGTCTGATCTTCTGGTTCAGTTTACTTGAGCAGAAAAAAATATCTGGTTTTGGGGACCCGAGTTTGTTGATATATTTTTTTGTTATATTTTTTGTGTTTATTTGGGGGGTTTATTCCTTTTCTTTCTTTCTTTCTTTTTTTTTTGGGGGGCGGGGTGTGTGTTTGTTTTATTTTTTTTCCTCTAGTGTTAGTGAGCTGAGCTGGCTCGGGGAGGCTGGTGAGCAGGGGAGCTTGTACAAAGAGGCAGAATGAGTGGAAAGAAGGGAGGATTGCCCCTTTAGTCAACAGTAGCTGTTAGACCAAGCTCAGCTGTGGTGGCAACCACAGCCTAATTAAACAGCAAAGTCTGTGGCACGCTCAGCATTTTCCCGTTCTCTGAATGCCACAGAGTATAGACTGAGCTGCACATCTGTGATGCCAGGAAGAAATCTACTTCTATGCTCTAATTAAAACTTGTTACTTATTTCTTATAGAATATCTTTTATAGTTTCTTACTGTGTGTTTTTCAATTTTTTTCCTTTTTTCTTAGCCACAGAGAAGACCAAAAAAAGGTGGGTTTTTTTTTTAAAAAAAATTTAAAAAATCCTGACAGACAAAAATTTTATGGTCAGTGACTAACATAAATAAATTTATTGGGTATTTTTTTTTTGTTCAGGTAGGAAAACAAGACAAGATTAAAAAAAAAAAAAAGGGTTGGTGAAGATTGCCAATTCGAATGCCTATTTTTACCAGTAAATAAATAAATTCATGTAGGTAGTTTTGAGCCACTTCAGATTCCGCAGGCCAGAGATGTGGAAAGCCTTTCCTTGAATTTTAAGATGTTTGTGGAAATAATTCCCTTTGTCCTACAAGCAGAGTTAGGAGATCTGCTTGCAGATGTTGGTGGTGGTTTCACTGAAGGAGGTGCAGGGGCTGGACTTGCCTTTGCATACACAAAGGGCAATAAAACAAGCAGCCAAGTGGTCAGAGAGGTCCCCATAAACATATCAAAGTTTAGTGCTCGGTTTATGTAGTGGGCCTTGAGTGTCTGTAGAAGATGGGTTTAAGCTGGGCTGCCAGGCTTGGAAGCGGTGCAGGCACTAACACGTACATGGTTTCCCAGCTCTGGTGTGAGGGCAGTAACAAACAGGAGGAAGGAAGAGGAACCAGAAAAAGGGTAACTTTTTAAACCACTGCTTTGTGTGTTTGGTGTGTGAATGTACGTCAACACCTATAGAAACAGGAAGTCGCATTCGGTTTGTTTTGGGTTTTTTTTGCAAACTTGTCCACTTAACAAAGCAAGCATCGAGGCCTCAAATAAGCAACATCTTCTGTCATTGATGCCTGTAATAGGACTGTGCTGGTAATAAATTACGGCAATGAGCTTGTTAGTAGAGTCCAGGTCTTAAAACACTTGCTTAGTTACCGTAGCTACAGCTCTAGATCATCAAAGTGCTTGAGGCAACCCACAGCCTGTGACAGGAGAGCTCTTCTAAGCCGGGCTCTGCCAGGGGAAGAGGCAGGGTTTCTATCTCTCTGCCTTAGAGTGCTATTAGTAAAAAGGCTCAGCAGCACTAAGCACAGCTCTACTGCAAAGATAAGTAGCAACAGCATTTTTAATTTTTTTTTTCTTTTAATGTATTAATTTGACCCCCTGTTAAGGTGTGCACCGACTAGTTGCATGTAGAAAAAAACTGCCTGAGCCTAGTCTGCAAGCAGAAAACACCTTATCTTCAGTCTTCCACAAAAACATTTAGATGAAACAGAAGATGGGAGCTTGTTTCGCTCAGTACTAATCACAGTAATGTAATATGTATTTGCTTTTCTCAATTACAGGCCTGACATGGGAGGCTTTAGGGAAAACAGATATTTTTTTGTTCCTTCTCTCTGACAATCTTATCATTTTAATGCTGCCTGCTATTTACACATGAAGGAAGGGAGAAGAGGGAACGATAGCATGAAGCACTGTGACCCAGGCTTAGAGCAACAAAAGCTGAGGAAATTCAGCAGCAGGCTGCTGCGTGCAGGTGAGGAGGAGAAGGAAGCAGAAGCTCGTAGATAGACCTGCTAGCTCAGCGCAGCTGAGAGCCTCCATTGCTGGCCATGTGTTGGCATGTGTGTGCTTGGTGGTTAGTTTTGATGGCCTCATCTGGTCGGCTCCAAAATTTTCAGTCGCATCTAGTATGCTTCTGATCTGGGTCAGAGCCAGGAGAACTGCCCAGGAGGAGGAAAAACAGGGACCAGGTAGGGCCCCTGGACCTGGGCAGCATGTCTGCAGCCTTGACCATCTCTGCTGCTTTTCCTAGGTCAAACTGGTTTCCTTCAGAGAGGTCCCAGGGGCTTTTCCAGCTCCGTTTGTGTGTGCAAAGGCAGTGTGCCTCTCTGTGGCCTTGCCAGCAAGAAGCACCATGGGAGAGTTGTCCACCATGGGAGTGAAAAGAGGAAGAGGAGGAGGAAGGTTTAATCAGCTCCTGCTGGGAGTAGGGGAGAGTGTGGTGTGCCTGTGGCATGGGAGGTGTTGGGGAATGGGACAAGTGGAGCAAGGGTGTTCCCAGGGGAGATTTGGAGCGTTGGAGGGACCTCAAAAGGCTACGGGGTGGGAAGGGATGGCTGGAAAGGCAACAGCTGCTGTTACAGCTATACTTGGGCTGACATAATGAGTGTGTTGCTTTCAAATGGGTAAACCAAATGACTGAACTTGGCTGTGTTTGATGCATCTAACCAGCTGTGTGCTTAACTACTGTCCTTTTCTCATGTAGGATTTAGTCCAAAGTCCAGTAGAGTCAGCAGAACCTTGTTGACTTAATGGATTGTGCCTTTTAGGGCCAAGATATTTTTCCCACAAATATCTTAGTATTTGGGCAGTGGGTGGGAGGGTAATTGGCCAGTCCTGCTTCCTTTCCTTGCAATTAATTTTGGTCAGTGGAAATTTTGATCTTTTCAGAAATGATCTTTTTTTTAAAACCACAACATTTGTTTTTGCAAAAGAATGCTTATATTTTTAGAAAACTTTTAATGATTTAATTAAAAAAAACAATGCAGATAAATTTTTTTTGTGGTTTTACATTTCTGATTTACTTTTTCATGTTTCCCTTTTAAGAAGCTAAAAAGGGAAGGAATGAAAGGAGCAATTATAAACTCTTTCAGGAAGAGGCTTTTGAAAAAGAGCGTCTTGAAAGTCCCAAAGAATAAAATAATCAGTTTATACAGTGTCACCAACTTCTTCCTTCTGTCCTTGCACATATTTAACTTAGAGTTCACAGAATTTTTGGCAGTCGCTCAGGAGGAGAAAGAATCATAGAATGGTTTGGGTTGGAAGGGACATTTAAAGGTCACCTAGTCCCCAGTGAGCAGGGACATCTTCAAACAGATCAGGTTGTTAAGAGCCCTGTCCAGACTGACCTTCAATGTTTCCAGGGATGGAGTGTCTACCACCTCTCTGGGCAACCTATTCCAGTGTTTCACCATGCTCCTTGGAAAAAATTTCTTCCTTTTATCTAGTCTGAATCTACCTTCTTAGTTTAAAACCATTACTCTTTGTCCTTTGCCTCTTTTGTCCTTTGTCTCTTTGCTAGAGACCGTGCTAAAAAGTCTGTCCTCATCTTTCTCTTTAAGTACTGTAAGGCCACTAGGTCTCCCCAGAGCCTTCTCTTCTCCAGGCTGAACAACAACAATTTTCTCAGCAATGTCCTCGTAGGGGAGGTGCTTCAGCCCTCTGATGATCTTCATGACCCTCCTCTGGACCCGCCTCAACAAGTCCATGTTTTTCTTGTGCTTAGGACTCCAGATCTAAACATAGTACTGGTGGTGTCTTACCAGAGCAGAGTAGAGGGGCAGAATCATCTGTCCTGACCTGCTGGACACGATTCTCTTGTTGTAGCCCAGGATGTGATTGGCTTTCTGGGCTGTGAGCACATGTTGCTAGCTCATGCCCAGCTTTTCATTCACCAGCACTCCTAAGTTCTCCTCCTTAGGACTGCTCTCAATCCCTTCATCCCACAGCCTGTACCCATGTTCAGGACCTTATACCTGGGCTTCTTGAACCTCACGAGGTTCCCATGGGCTTGCTTCTTGAGCTTGTCCAGGTCCCTCTGAATGGCATTCCGTCCCTCTGAATGGCATCCCATCCCTCTAAATGGCATCCCTCAGGCGTGTCAGCTGCACCATGAAAGGGAGCTCTGGGTTGTCCAGTTCTCCAATTAATTCAAAATCTATGAAGAAAAAAAAAAATCTTGATTTGTTTAGCATCCATCTCCGTAATTCAGCAGGTCCTGTCAATGGAACAGCTCAGAACTGAAAGATTACTGAACTGGAAATATGATTAAGTTAAGATGCAGTATTTCAGTGAGGGAGGGCTGGTGTATTAGTGAACACATACGAAGATGCTAAAGAAGGCTACAGGTAGATATCAAGGTCTTATTCACTCCTAAAATCACTAGCCTGTCTTGCATATTCAAGCTTCCGGTTTTCTGTTTAAACCAATATTTATACAGAATAAAAATATTCACACTATAAAATTTTTAATATATAAACCCCACTATCCTCCTAATTATTCAGGCAGCCATTTGGGCATGTGCGCTGACAGAGACAGTA
This sequence comes from Apaloderma vittatum, assembly GCF_000703405.1. Lineage (NCBI taxonomy): Eukaryota > Metazoa > Chordata > Aves > Trogoniformes > Trogonidae > Apaloderma > Apaloderma vittatum. Next base: position 50,623 of record NW_009713040.1, on the reverse strand, counting down.
TGAAGAAACAGTGGCTCGAGTGTTTTTTAGTGTGAAGGGTGTTTTTTATCTGTGTTAGCAACAGTTTAGTAGGCAGCAGGCCCTTAATAATAAATATTTTCTTGTCCTGATTTTGTTTTATTTTTTCCTGTTTCCTTATTTCTACAGCTTGCTCATCAGCTTCATGCCAGTCTTGGTCAGTCTCATCTAAGGGATCAGAGGTGGTCAAAACTGTCCAGTTTCTAGGTGGTTTTCTGTTTTTTTCAACTGCATGGCTTTGTTTATGGGATTTTTTATTTCTATAAAGTGCCTTTCATTGCAGAGAATCCTTGGCACCTTTAGTGGATTTACTGAGAAGCAGCAACTGGTCTTCAACATGTTGCAAAAACGCAGCAACCTCTGACGAGAAAGGTGTTATATTTGCAGTTTGGGACAAGGTGTAGGACAAAAATCTGCCTAAACTCAGAGCATGGAGCACAGGGGGTGAATTTCGAGGTTGTTATTAGGTTTCTGGAGTTAAAGGATGATGTAGAAGGGTTCTGTGTGTTTAGGTACTGGCTTGGATCTTACATGAGAGATAGCATCTCCCTGACCTCTTTTCTCACATTATAAAATTTGCTATGGGTTTGGGAAACAGTATTCAATCTGTTGGGTCAGAAAGTAATCCTTCCCTGTGGTGGCTCCCTCTAAAATACTAACTGAATTGGAAAAATATTGATCCTTTTGGTGTGGTGTTTCAGAAGGGCTGAGCATACAACCAGGAGCCCATACCCAGCAAAGCACAATGACATTTCAGTATGTAGAAGGCTCTGCTCATGCTGAGGTAATGAAGGACCCCACAGCTGTGTTCCTCCAAGGTTTCTTGTAGTAATTTTCCATGAAGCTATGGAAAAATATTTATCCTTCCTTTTATAAACATGTCTGTAAGAGATTTAAGGGAAGACGTGTGTGCAGACACACACAGAAAAAGTCTCCTTACATAGCCATAATTAACAAAATGTCTGTGTTTTAATATTTCAGGGGGTTATAAAAAACCCTTGTGTTTTCTTTGTCGCTCACTGCAGTTTTGTGTCTAATTAAACACAATATATGTGGTAGAGAGGTCTAAGGTTCTCGCCACCTCTATGGCAATCCACATACTGTGAGAAGTATCCTCGGGAAAGTACAGATTGAAGAAACTGTACTGATTTCATGTCCTTCAGTAAGTCTGGGGGGCAGAACACAAAAATAAATGCTTATGAGGGTGACCCACCACTCTTTTTATTCCCTTCTTGATCATGTATACCCGGATTTCTTGTCTATCCTCTCAGGAGCAGTCTTCGCGTATCTCCAACCTCCCTGTAATCAGCAATATTTCACTGCAGCAAGGCCCCTTTTAATAGCGAGGCTGGTGCTTTTACGTGCAATTATGTCTCCCCAACGTCTTGCCAACATGCACCGTAAGGTAAAAAGGGAGAGCTGAGCACATGCGTACCCTCAAATGGGAAGTTGTGTTTATGTGGTTGTGGTTATGGTTGGACAGTAACCAGCGTTGCATTCCTGGGCATACACAAGAGATGGGGCTGAATTTTCTGTGTCTGCCAGTTCACTCGATGTTACTTCAATAAAAGGTCTTTGACTGGCTCACAGAAAGTAAGATAAGAAAGGAGAATCCCTTGACCAGGTACTACTTCTCTTTCTGATTCGCACATACAGGACCTAAAAGGGTGGGCACAGATGTAGAAGACTTTTCTGTAGGAGGCAGAATGGGAGGGATGGACTGGCCATTACTGGAGTAAATCTTTCTTCACACTCGGTCAAGTAGGAAATGATGTTAATTTCTCTGCAACAGGCAACTTTTCCTAAAAATTAAAAAAACTCCCCCAAAAACCAAAACAACATGACCTGTCATGCAGAGACAGTCAAAACCTGTAATACCTGATTTATGAAGAATCATGCCACTTTGAAATTTGTTCCTGACCTGTAGCTGAAATGAAAATTACCATTTTTGAGAGCTCCTCACCATCATTCCCCCAAAGTTTCAATTTCTGATTGTTCATGTTAGTTGTTCAAAATGGTGTCAGGTTGTTTCAGTACCAAACACGTGATGTTTTGACTTAAAATAGAAATAGTATTTCAATCAGTAGATGAATTGAAGTCATAACAGGATTTCTATCAAAAAACCAAAAAAAAGTAAAACAAACCCTGGAGTAATTCAGCTGTTCTGTGCTCATATTGTAGGCAGTAGTATAGGAATAAAAAACATGAAAGGTCATATAATGGGTTTTTAAATGACGTTTCTTGAGTTTCCTCAATTAAATTTTAAATACTTTTTCCTGTGGGGCTTTCCCTAGCATTAATTGAATTTTAAGAAGAAATTGCGGTTTTATCAAAACAGACTTTTGGAAAGCTATTCTGACCATGTTTAATACTCATCAGCTGGGGTTTTTCCCTTTCTTGTTTTTGGAAAATGCTGGTTGTTAGTGTGTTTTTGGTGCTGTTTTTGTTGTTTTGGTTTGGTTTTTGTTTTTTTTTGACTGAAACATCGGATTTAAATAGTGAAAACTTTTAATTGTTAAATAGCCTCTGGCAAGGAGACTGCTAGGACTGCTAGCCCTGATATCATGATGAATTTCTGCTTGGAACGTTTATCACTTATATCATAAATGGGGATATCATGGGCCATAACCACATCCTGCTGTGAACTGCTGTGTAATGCAGGCAAAAGGGACTCTGCTGTTTCTATAAAAGGACAGTAAGCCTTGGTAAGGAAGCTCAGGTGATTGAGTGCTATCCCATTCCAAGCAAAACTATTTTACTAACACTTTTTTTTTCCCCCCTATTTCAGACCTTATTGCCCTCTTTTTTGGGCTTGATTTTTTTTTTAATTTCAACTTCTAGATTCTGTCATTTTCTACTGAATTATAGACCTGTACAAGTTCTATGACCACTCACGTTCCCTGTTGGTAACTGGAAATCGTAAAACACATTTAACTGTCATTTTGATGTTCTCTTTTACCTGTCAATGCCTCTCTAGATCTTCAGATTTGCACTGGGACAATAATGGTCTCATTAGATCTGGAATGCAAGGGAGCCCCACTTTTTACAATGTTCTGAGATGTACAACTGCTTTAGCATCATTGCTATTCAGATGAATTTACTATGGAAGCTGTTTGATCAGTCTTCTGGCCTGTTCTCTATCTTTGTTACTGCTTATGACGTATTTGTTGTATATTACTTGCAGTTATTTTGCACATACACACATTAACAACACAAAGAAATAAGTATCAAAACACAACATGGGCACCTGCAGGATTTCACTAGAAAGGCATCCTCTGGCTAAAGGCTGCTAGTCTGTGCTGCCCTGAAGGAGCCTGAGACAGAGTACGAGGAACTGCTGGTTTTAGCGAGATCCTATAAAGCACAGGGCAAAGCACCTTGTGGAACCACTGATCTAGATCAGAATTTCTGTCAGAGATCACAATGCCACTTGGTTATTTGGCATATTGCGCACAAAACCTTGCAGTGTAATTATTATAGGGGCAATTACTACATTCTGCCTGCCACAAGAAATTCCCCTCCTCATCAGAGCAGCAGTGTGTTTAAAGAAAGCGGTCTCCAGGGTTGTTATTCTCCCTGGCTTGTGCCCTGACGCTTTTGACTTAATAGCACTTGGCAGAGCTGAATTTGACCTTAACTTGCTCGTGGGTGACTACTGTTGGTTCCAAGTTACAACACGTAATAAAGCTGGGGATCTTATTGCCACAAGGAATCAACACGCCTCAAGATTTTAGCAGGATCCTAGAAAGAAACAGAAGCTTATTTGTATGCAAGCAGGTGAACAAGAAAACCTATAATTATATGAAGGAGGCATTGTCCCATCATATACAAGACCTGCTTCTTTTTCTAGATTGCCATAATTTCTCTTTCATCCCTTCATGTTTTACTTTCCTCCTTCTGCTCTTCCTCTAGCATACTGTAGTCTACCTACACATTAATTTGTACAACTATATGGTATCAAACAGTATTCTAGCTGCGTATCAGTGTTCTAGCTGTCTGTTCTCAGTGTAATACGAATAAAAAGTACTATTTGATTCTTGTTACTACTATATAAAATTAATTCAGAGAAAAGAAGATTTGGTAAAATAATCAACTGAGTGCTCAGTCAGTAGCAGAAGGTGAATGATTTAAGTAGGACAGTTGTAGCCATTCCTTTTTCAAGGGATTTATGCCCACATAATTGGGGAATGTGTTGAACCCTGTGCTTCATTGTCTATTACTTTTATTAGCCCTTCATTCTTACATTGTCTAAGCCTTATTTAAATATTGGCCTTGTCAAGCTGGAAAGAAACAAAAAGGAGAACTTCAAGAATGAGACAAAATATGATGTAACAATGCAAAAATAAACATGGTACAGGAAAGGCAAGAAAGTCGAGCTCAGTGAAAGCTGTAGAACAAGCTGGAGATCTTTGGGTGGAAGGTTTTTACAGCGGAAAATGCTGATTCATCCAGCCCTTTGCAAAAAGGTGTTAATTTCAAATAAACCTTATTTAGAAGGAATGATTGAAAACCATTTCCATAACATTTACAGTCTACCTTTGAAGGTTTGAAATTACTACAGTTTTGTCTTTGATATTATTCAGTCTGCTTTGAAAATTTGATTGGCTGGGAATTTCAATTTCTGTTTAGCTTTTGCTCTTTTTTCAGAATGGATTTGTTAATTAGTGGTGTTTTGATTTTTTTTTTTGTTTTAAATTTTTTTTTTTTAGTAGAAATTATGTCTTTTCCCACAAAGACAAAAGCATAGTTAGGTTATACAAGTCAATTACAAGGAGAGGGTAGCTGAGCAAGGGTAACCTAAAGGGAAATGTCTACAAAGAAAGTAGAGAAAATATTGTACAATGGTACGTACAGCAGTACCTGATGCTGTGCCAGGCATTTGGGTGGCAGGATCTCCTGGGCATCTAGTACTGGGTATACATAACCAGACTGTCGGGGCATTTCAGTGAGAGCTCAGCCCTATGTGGTCAGTAAGTCTGTCACTAGGTTTCATCAGGAAGAACTTGAGTTTCTTTTTCGCCATGATCAAGACACTGATCTCAGTTTGCCTTTTGAAAACCAAGGGGAGGAGGAGGATGGCCCCAGCTGTCCACAGCCCCTTCTCACGGAATAGAATGGCAAACTTGCTTCCCTGCTTCAAAGCTTAAAAGGAGGTAACAGGGTTGATCTGCCCATGTTACTGGAGTTTGTACATTCTAACCTCACGGGTCTCTTGGACCTACTTTGTGATTTCTGGCCTCTCACGGGTGACCACCCCAGATCACTGCTAGAAAACACTATGCTTCCTTACAGCCAGGACAAAGTGGATAGGGAGACACTGATGCTGGAGGCCAGAATAGGAAAACAGGCTGAAAAGCATCAAGTTTCTGTAGGCTGGCTTCTAGCCAGATGAGTAGCAGCCACCTTTTGTTTAAAATACAGGTAGGAACAACCAAGGACAGCCTGTGTGGTGGGCAGAGGCATAACGTCGTGTGGGGTTTTGCTCAGGTAAACTGCTGGAGAGAAACACTAAATGCCAGCCAGACACAGCTAATGAAGTCTGTTTAAATGGCCCTAAAGGAAGAAAAAAAAACAAGAAAAGTTTTTTTGCATTAAGTGTTCGCTACATAAGGCTTAAAGCTTGGCAAAGTAACTCCTGAGTCTGTCTTCAAAAAAAAAAAAAGTAGGACTTCAAATTATTATTTTTTTTTTTACAGAAACGTTATTGCATCATTGAGAGAACAGACTCTGTCATCAATTTTTCCACTTAATGGAAATAATTTTGGCTAGGTGCCTGGGGTCAATGAAGACTGAGATTTCATAGGCTGCTGTATTGCTTCCATGGCACATACAGTGTTCTAAGCCCAGAGAGGTCTAAATGTCCAGGTGACATGATTCAAGAGAGATTTGTATCTTGGCTCCTTAGTCAAAAAAAATTAGGTATTATGTTTTGCAGCTGTGATATTTGTATCTTCCAAGTCAGGAGGTTTTAACTTGAGTAACCCTTTGTAGCCACTCTCCTGGAAGAAGCAGCACATACTGGAGGGGAGGGTTAGATGGAGAAATGGGGACAGCTTAGCTTGGGGTGAGGGCTGTGGTGCTCCACCTTTGCCAGTAATGGTTTGATGGGCTGTGAACTGTGGCAGATCAGCTGTTGTTTCCCCAGCCGCAGAGCTGTCCTGGCAGGAAGGGTGAAAATCTCTGGTGTAGGTGTGAGAGGGAAACCTGGGGAACTACTGCAGAAGTTGCAGGGTAAGCCCTTTGCCTGCATGAATCAGAGCCCTCGCTTAAGAGACACAGGTTTAGCAGCTACCTGGAGACATAAACACATGCTTTTATTGCCGTGAAGAGGAACAGCGTGGTGGAGGCTGCGGGCCACAGGCGGGCAAATGACCTGTGTCTGTATGAGCAGCTGCTGCTGACCTGTCCGCAAAATTAGCATGAGAAATAAGCAGGGAAAAATGCACATAGGCCCATCGTGTATTGAGATCTCTGTCTGGAAGGGAAACAAAGCATGTGTTTTCGAAATAAAAGCAGAAAAGAAAGTCTGGTAGCTCAGTCTGCTGAGCCTGGCATTCCTTCTCCTCACAAGGGCAATGTTTTATTACAATGGCTGTTGTATAGGAAGATACAGGGATACACTGGTAGGATGATTATATCTGATTTGCTGTCACTTAGCATATGAAAAGCTTGCTAAAAAAAAAGTGGGTGGGTAGTAGGAATGAGTTGTGATATTAGGAGAACCTGCTGAGCCACCTTTGTAACTACAGCATTGTTTCAAGAGAAAGAACAAAACCCAAAAGCAGCGACCCACCTACTCTGCAATAATGAACGGCTTTGGTGGTAGAACAGAAGTTCCCTGAGTTCCTGGAACAATCTTTTGTCTAATGCAGATTTGATCTTAGTCGGGGCTTAACCGCCATCGGAACCTGTATTAAAGATGTTTTCCTGCAGGTCATGATTAGACCATTAAAACTGGTTTATTTATTTATATATTTTTAAATCTGTCAGCTGGTATGCTTAGTGCTGCTTTAAAAAGTTCAGTGTATTTAAAATAGTATTTAAAAGAATGAGCTTATATGTATGCATTGTAAAAAAGATATTGAATATTAGTCCCTTTTGATAAAAATATAATATATATTCAAAATTTTGCTACTTACAAAGCACAGACTAGTGAAAATAAAGCTGTTTTCTCATTGCAGCTGTAGCCTGAAGCTTTATAGATATGGTTGGTATTTTAACAGTGGTAGAAGCTGTCTGCCAAAAAAAGCTGTCTCCTTAACCCTTTTCAGATCTGGCTTGGTTTTGGGATGCAGGCGGGCTTAGTGAATTTGCTAATAACCCTGTGCTGCGATAGGTGCCGCGTGGGGCACCCTCCAGAGAGCCAAAATTAAGGCCGTGAAGGTGGCACGCAGAAGTAATCAGGCCAGCACTGCATTGCTGGCTGAGCCTTCAGGTTAGTGCTCATTCTGCCCGAGTGGTGTTTCACAAGCACGAGTTTTAATGATGAGTTGAATGGGCTTGCTTGTTTAATTGCGGGATGCTTTTGACTCGAGGAGTGACTCACCCTCCGCGCGCTTCCATGGGCACTGGCGATGCCCATCGTGTGTTGGGGGTGTTCCTGGCAGGGCACCACGCGTGCAGGAGCTGGGGACAGTGGCCGTAGCTGGGGGACCCAGCACACGGGAGATGTTTGTAGCTTGTGTTCAGCTCAGCATGTATGATACGGCACACTCTCTGCTCCAGTACGGCCGGGCTTCCGTCCTCTCCCTGCACTTTCCAGCTGGATAGGCTGTGCTGGCTGTGGACAGATGTTGCTACTTCTGTTTATCTAATGAGTTTTACAATTTTTAAATTTTTTTTTTCCGCCTCTAAATGTAAACATTTTTTTGTATCTGGTAAAAGTAAAGTAAAAGATGAAGGGAGGTGGGCAAGCCAGTTATCTGTTTAGCTATGAGAAATACTGTGCTCAGCTATCAGTAAACAGCTCTAATTTTTTTTTCTTTTTTTTTTGGCAGATATCTGGGAGAGTCTTACCTGTTATCTGTATAACCGAGGTTGGGGGGTGCATGTACACACATGGCTGGAGGGCTGGGGAGTTTAAAAAAAGAAATGGTGTCCTATCTGGCTTAAATATTTACATAGTTTTAGTCAAGTAGAAGAAGAATATTTGAGTTCAGTTGACCCAAGCACAAAGGGTGTGTTTCTTCATTTCCACAGGGTGAGGGGCTCCTTCAGCTGAACTCCTTTTTTCTCCCACCTGCATTTTCTGCTAAAATAGTTCCTGCAGTTGCTGTTTCAACACCAGCTCCGTCTTTAACCTTGTCATCAGGTTTGACTGCCTCCGGACTGAGCTTGTCGCCTGTGTAGGCAGAAGTTTTGAAGAACAGATGTTTTCTCAATGTACCTGTCTTACTCCCAGAGCAGGGGCTGATGATGGTAACTCCTGTAGCATGCAAAGCTCCATCCCAACTCCATGTTCTTATTTTCATGGTTCTGTGTTTAGTATTGCACTTGGTTTTTGTGAATATTTTGGCTATTAGACCCTTAAGGAAGGGGGCATAACTGTCTCTAAGGATTACAAGCAAATTTTTTTTGTTGACCGTTGTTTTAAATTCTTGGTATTTGTAAACCATTTAATCTCATTGTGCGATTAACAGCATAAATCACTGTAGGTGTATATAATTGTGAGTTTTTGCCAGCTAAAGAAAAATATAAAATTTCCCCTCAGTTTTCCCTGTGACCCCTTTGTCTCTATCCCGCCCCCATCCTCTTTTTTTTTTCCTTGCATTTAGAAGTGAAGAATCCAGCATAAACTTACATGCTCTCTCCTTTGTATGTGCTTCTCCTTCAAATGGGATGTGTGTTGTGGTCATGGTTAGGACTTGGAAGCTGCCTGATCCTAGCAACAGGCTACAGCTTTCTCTCCTTCCCCTGTTACCTCAGCATCTGCAGCCCTGGCAGTGTTAAGGTCTGTTCAGGCATGTCAGTCCACCAAAGCCTGAGGTTAAACAAATGTGGCCAGCTTTTGGTTTAATCTAAAGACAAATGAAAAACAGAGTTGCTAGCTGGCTCTCTTCTTCTTCTTTTTTTTTTTTATATTTTAAAATTTAAGAACCCTGATTTCAAGTTATGTTATGATTATTGTGACCCTAACTTTACTTTTGAATGGTTGATAGAAATGGGTGCTTCTATTAGAAGAACTACAATGGTCATTAGCAAGCTTCACTTGTTCCCAGGAAATAGAAATTCTCTGTCCATTCTGGAAGCAGGTCTTGGCAACAAAAGGCGATTTCTTCAGGAACCGTGAGCTGCCTCAGCCTTGCAGGAAGAGGTTGCACAATGTGTTGGCTTCAGTGGTAGACCTAGCTGAAAACGTTTCCCAGCCCTCCTCTCCTCCTTCTCCTCGTGCTTCTGGGCCAGGCTTTGCTGTTCCCTCGGCCGTGCTGGTTGGCAGTTGGCATGCTGGCGGCGAGTGAAACACAAAAAACCACTCTGAACTGAATCACTCCCATCTTCCAACTCTGGAGGAGGAGGAGAGCAAGAAAGGAGCTGCAATGTGGAAGGGGAGCCAGTACACTAGGATGAATGCGGGGGCGAGAGCTGGCAAAACCGGCTGCTGTGCCGGCAGCATGCGCCCCTTGCCCAACACGGAGGGTGAAAGGGATCCTCCAGGAGATCTGCCAAGGTCTGGGTAGGCAGCAGTGATCTCTGCTGTCTGTCCTTCATCTTCCTGGCCTCTTGGTTGCGTGGTGTTACGGTGACGTTTTGTGAAAACTCAATGAAAGCAGAACTCCCAAGTGCCAGAGTGAAGGGCTGAAGGCCATATCGGTGGTGGCATCCTGCATCGTCTGTCCCCGTGCTGCCAGCCCAGCCTTGTCTTCATTTGCCTGGAACAAACTTAAATCTAGTGTGGAGCTGAGCAAAAAAAAAAAATAAGCTGAGACTTTTGTGGACAGAAGTATAAAGAATCTGGCTAAGAACTAACTGCAAAAATGCGCTTGGCAGATATATTACTTATGTTTACAAATATTATACAAACATTCTTTGACTTATTTTATTTTTTCAACCAACTTTTCATCTTGCTTGGCAAATGTTTAGAGGGAGCATAGATGAGTATGGAGCGTACTTCTGCATGATTTGAATATTTGTTATTTGCTTTACCTCCATTGGTTGCTTGCAGTATGCTGTATATTTATTTTTTTTTCATTTTTTTGATACCTGCCTTGGGAATTCCCAAACCACAAGAAGCTTTTATATTAACTTTGCAAATGCTCTCAATGCAAATACTTGTGCCAGTCTTTTAGCATATCTTCATTAATGGATATATGTTTGCACAAGAACCTGCAGTGTTCTCCATATTTGTGAATGTTCTTGAAGATGGAGCTAAATGGCTATGAATGTTTGCAGTAAGCTCATGAAAAGGAACCTTGCACACCATGAATTTGCAGGGTTTTCTTGAACAAATACCTGTAAATACTTCTCCTTTCCTCTGCTATGCTATACTCTCCAATATGCGTATTACTGGAAAAAGCAGTACCTGTATGGTTTAAAAAATGAGAGCTTCGTCACCTATTGCTGGAAAGAATATGTTTTTGTGACCTGAATGTAAAATAAATCCTTAAACTCTTGCTGCAGAACAGAGTGATCTGTGGACCATTAAGCTCAGCCACTTGCAGAGAGATGAAGGGGAGAAGGCAAAGAGAATGAATTCTGCCTGTTCCGCACCATTCCTTATGGAAAATAAAACCTCTCTGTACCAATAAACCAGGAGCAGTGTCTGGAGCATATGTGACTGTCCTGAAACAGAGAGCAGTGTCAGTGCTGGTCTGTAAGAGGTTGCCCTCAAGAGCTGTTTGGTGGGGTCATAGTGGTAGCGCTGTCCTGGTAACTGCTCCTCCTGAACGGGGATGGTTCACCCAGGAAGGCTCCCGTCCTTATCGGGTGTTTTCCGAAATGAATGTTCTCCAAGTTCCTACACGCAGCCCTGTTTGTTCATAAAGTGTCTATTACAGCACCCCTTTTGTCTCCATCAAGATAGGAAAATTCAGTGTAATTAGCGAAGACTGTTTGCATATTAATTATGGCAGTTCCTTAAAATTTGTCTCATCGCATATACGACATGCTCTGTCTCTGCTTGAATTGTTTGTTTGTTTTGACTAACTCTCATTTACCTGAAAAAAAATAAAAATCTTTTTCTAGTTTGGGGAGCGCTCTATGTTTTGGGTTGGTTTGGTTTTTTTCATGCCTTGGTATTTTAGAAATTCTTGAGTAGTCTTTGAAGGCGATTTCATGTTGGAGCAAGTGTAATCCCTTTTTGCAAGAGCGGATGCAGCTTTGACTTTTTTTCTTTTTCTTTTTCCTTTACTTTTCTTTTTTTTTTGAGAGGTGTAAAGTGTTTAGAATGTATATTGCATATCTATCAGTCAGTCCATTTACCATTTTTTATTTCCTTTGTGTCTTGCTGTTCAAGTCTCAGCAGAAAGGATGTTGTGTTGTCTGCTGCGTCTGTGGTTTTGCCCTGTGTTTGTAAAGAGTATATATATATTTACTATTTTGGTGAAATATATGCCTATCCATTATTACGTTATACAAATGAGTTTTATCTATTTAGTTCATGCTGCTTGATTCCGAATGCATGATTTGTCCTGAGGAAATAATTTCATTCTGGCAGTATTTCCTGGGTTTCGTTCTGACAGGTAGTATCAGATAGCATAGACTTTGAACTTTGCATGTCTCTTCCTTTTGTCTGTTCCTTCTATTAACCCAGGTAGAAGTAACATTGAACCTATGCGTGGCCTGACATGTATGTAACTCCTGTAACACACTCTAGAAGTTTTGAGGTTGCTATCTATAACTCTTACAATATGGTCTCTTGTGGTTTATGGTCAATTTCTACTCAAATAGTTTCACTTCCTTATCTGCTCAAGGCAGATAAACAGATCTGCTTTTGGATTAATCGAAACAGGAATATAGAAATACATGCTACAGGTTGTGAGGATGGCTTCTTGATGATGCTATGGGTCTTCCCAGACCAGGATTGGGAGATATACATGCACAGCTGCTCCTCACACGTGGTCCTATGCATGCAGGAACTAAACCAGCGTTTCACAGTAAAGACTATAGTCTCTGTATAAAACTGTTGAGTTACCCAAGGCAGAGAAGACATATCCTGTATTACCACAGAAAGCATCTATTTAAAATTTGTCTTCTGTGGGTTATATCTTTTGCTCTTCTACATCTTTGTTACTTTTAGGTGGGATGTTACAGTAAGAGACTACACCAAGAGAATTGCCAAAGCAGAAATTTAAATATTCTAAGATTGACATTTAGTAGTCCCAGCATTAAAGTGATTTCTCCAACAGATAACCCCTGAAGTGTGCTAGGGTAGGTACTTGGCTTCTTGGAGAATTGCTAGGGTAGATTTTTGTTGTCTACATTACTACCTGGACCACTGAATCATAGAATGGCCTAAGCTGGAAGGGACCTTAGAGATCATTTTAATCCAGCCTCCCTGCCGCCAGGGACGCCACCATGTATGGTAGTGTCTAGAAATTTAGGGAATACTGCTTTCAAGAAAGAACTGATGACAAAAGATAGTTCATGGAGAGGAAGTAATAAATGCTGGACAGCTTTAGCGTTTTGCCTATCAATGCTTAAATGTTGAACTTGGTGTCAGAAATAAGTGGCCTCCTGTGAGTACGTGAAGTCAGAAACCTATCAATATTTATAATACATACAAGTAAAGAACCCAAACGACAAAAACACCAACCAAGAAGACTGTGACATTGCTCTAAGAATACCAAAAAAGACAGAAAAGGAGCAGATCTTCTTGAACCATTGGTGAGAAACAGGCACCATAGATTCTGGAAGTACCAGGAGCAGCAGTTTGAAGAAGATCCAGAAACATCTTCAAACTGCAGAAAATGCAGGAGGTATCACATGCAAAAAGATTTCACTAGCCATTGCTGAGAAGTGCTTGGTTCATATCAGTGGTACAAACTAGAAAATTTGTGTGAACATCAAATCTAAAAAGTCAAACTTACACCTTAGCAATGAAGACAGAGAAGGTGTAATTTTGAACAGGGCTGCTCGGAAAGGTAGAAATAAGCCTATCATATTTGACAGCTATGTTCCAAGGTAGTGAGGTAGCTCATATCAGACATGGAGTGTAAACAGAGAGTAGAAAAAGCATACAAATAAACAAACTTTTGTGCAGGAACAAATACATAGAAGAAAGCAGGAAAGTATGAACAAATGAGAAGGAAGTTTTGGATAGAAGAAAATCCTACTGTACTGAAAAATGCTCCAAGTACAGTGCCACCTGCATCAATTGTGGCAGATTATAATATTTTTGAAAAGTTTGTAAGCATATGTAGACAATAAAAATAAATAAATAAGCCTATACAAGACGGTGCTCCAACTCTAGTACAACTGTGTGAAGAGGTTATAAACCTCAATATAACACCAGCACAGGGCAGCTGCGTGCAGACAGGAAACTGTATGCTACGTAGAAGTTGCCTTATCAGTTTAAGGGAAGAATGTGAAGATGTAATCAAGCTCTGTGAATATTAAAATCTTTGTAATTGATTGTCTTCATTTCATGGTGTGGGTATAAAATGCAGGGAAGGCACAAAGAGAATCTTTACAAAGCAAAGGTGCAGTTAGTACCAACAATACTGAAGTCACTGCTAGTCACCAGTACTAGTAAATTCATAACCTTTGTGACACACACAATGGGACAGACATGTGATTCATATAATAGAGATACAAAAAACTCTAGAAATCTAGTCTGAGCAGACATATATTGTGGTATCCCTACAGCAAAATTGCTGAAAGATTATCAAAATGTTTTTGAAGGCCTGAGATTTCTTCCAGGAATTCTGCACCTGGAAAAAGATTAAAGAATTCAGCTGCTATAGCACTTGCCCCACAGAGTAATTGCTGTATGAGGAGATAAAAATGTGAGCTATGGAGAAATTGATCGGGGGAGGAAAAAGAGTAACTTTGCCAGTTGCAAAATTTGTGCAGGATATTACTATATGGTCATCATGGAAAGCCAGCCAAGTTGTGATTTTGCAAAGGTGAGCTCCTTACAAAGTGTGTGTGGTTGAGGAACCAGTGGCAAAAAGCCAAAAAGCAGCCATCTTTGGCACTGAGTATTGAGGGTACTGGCAAGTGGATGCAGAAAACACCTACTGTACCATTTTCTGGGCATCAGCAAGTAAATAGAGATGGTTGAGGATGGCATGCAAGGTCAAAGCTAAAACGAAGATTATCAGTGCTACCAATAAGCTGCATTAACGTACAGGGTCTGTTACTGATGATACTTTCGTGGATTGATTTAGGGGGAGAGGAGTGCAAGCTGTGTCAAATCAAAACCTCAACTCCTCAACCAAGTGGAAACAGTCATGGAAGTAACTCTATAGCAGAATGGAACTAAGACAAAACAGTGGTTGTCTGCAATACTATATTTAGGATGCAGTCTTTGGGTTACGATATCATGACCCCAAAAGGCCAGTTCTTTGGTAGATACCCCCAGTGAATTGGTATTTACCTCCTTGAGGAATTTAAGCTCTTACCAGTTCTCAAGTTCTCTCTGAGAGTATTTATTCCTAGCTTCTCAGCAGCCGGTCGGAGGTCTGGTTACAAGCATGTGGCATAGGTTATTTTCCAGATATGTTGTAGTTGATGCACTTGCATCAGACCGTTTGCACCCAGCAGCTTTTAAATCTTCATATTTTTGTATTTTGACAGATGTCTCTGCCCACTCTAGTGCTACATTGGCGTATATGGAGACAGTTTTTTAACATAATGACTGCTGGAAACGTAAGCACCTGAGGAAATTTTGAAATTAAACTCTGTGAACTTTAATGATGGAAATGCCTCTTCTGAACTGGGCAACTTTGTACTTTCTATAAAGAGCTGCTGAAAAAACCTTTACCAGGAAGTACCTGTTTCCTGTCCCAGCCTGGCACTTCCCTTGTGAGTGGGAACGTGCTTGAGAAACAGCCCTGTGTGCCTGTCCCCAGCCTTGGTTGCAGTGCTACGTTAAGCTCTTGCAGATCTCGCTGGCTGTCTAAGCTGCTCTCAAGACCTGTAGGCTCCTCTCCTTGTGAGTCTGTCTGCAGATCTCATTGTCTGCCCAGCTGTAGAAAAGGAGTGAAGGCATTCGACCAAAAAATGACCATCAACCACAAGAAAACGTGTCACTAAAATTTCTGATAGTAATCCCCCAAGACTTTTAGCACAGTGTTTCGGATAAAGTGTACAGTACTATAAAAGAGACCTGAGGAGTATATGATTAACAATCTCATGTAAAAAGCATTTGTAGCAAGAAATTGTGCAACCGAGTAAGATTGTGAGATCCTTGGCCTGATAGAGAGACTAAGCCAAGCCAGATATGGGCCAGTGTGTGGGCAGCAGCTGGAAGGAACTGTGGAGCAAGCTGCTCAATGCAAACAGACATGTAAGAAGGGAAGGGATGGACGTATGGGAGGAGTTGTACTTATCTCCAGAGCTATCAAAATGAGCAAAAAGTCCAAGATAACATCATCTGAGAGCAGCTGGATCAGTCTGAGAGCAGAAAATATTTAAGAAAGATATAGTGAAGCAACGGATTAAAAATGCTAGCGATACCATATTCTTGTCATAATAACCCTGGTTAGCCAATACCTGATGAGTAGTTGTAAAACATGATGCAATGAAACCAAGGGAAAAAAGATAAAGAAATACACAACATTTCTGAAAGGCCTTGGAGACCTTTTCACCTGAAGCCATACAAATTGCCTCATTGTCATAAACTTACTGGTTAGATTTTGAGAAATCAGTTGAATTGTTAGATGTTGTTATTGTGACCAATATTGTGAGCAATGATGCTTCCAGGTAATGTGGTGTCCGGACTCTGAAGTTTCCATTGGTGATTCCACTGTGCTGGTGTTGAGTTTGGGAATTTACTTGGCAAAGAAAAATTGGTTATAACATGTTATTGTAATTCTACAACTGCTCAGCATTTTAGGTTGCTAAGGTTTTCCTAAGCAAAGCTGCAGCAAGGAAAAGAAATAGATGGAAAGGTATTGTTGCCTGAAAAAAAGTGCTTGGAGAAAACACCCTGCTACAAAATTTGATATGAAGTTGTGCTCAGATTTTGGCACTTGTTGCTGCAACCTGCCAACAACTGTCTGAGAAAAAAATCCTGTCTTGGTGCTCTGTAGAGTCTGTTTAGACTTCTTTTTCCAGGCTTTGTATGGGTGGTTCCCTATCAAAATCTGGAATGTGTAGGATTTCTGTTTATACACGTTACCAGACTTTTTGAATTCCAGAGCCAGCCTGCATATATAGGCCTTCCCATGGATAAATACTCTTGAGTTGAGATTTCATTCTGTACTGCTTTGCTCCCCTAGAGAAGGAGGTTTTTCATCCACATGCTCATTAAGAGCACATGCTGCTCACATAATGGCCAGTACTTGCAACTCTCTTTCCAGGCTGAAATAAGCAGCCCATGAGGCTGGGTTGGCCCCAGGGATTCGTCACTTTCCCCTCGTGAAGTTCTGTGGATCATCTTTCCTTTTTTTTTTTTTTTTTCTTTCTCTATTGTGAATAGAGAGCTCCTTATCTGGTGTGCGCAATTTATTAAAGATTATGTGCTGAAGAGTTGCTGTGAAATTACGCGAGTGTGGAAGGAAGGCACGCTTGTCACAGTGACAAGTGATGAGGTGCAGATGAGCTACAGTACTAGCTGGAGTTTAGGACAGGGAAGCAGCAAGTTCTGACAACTTTCTCGCACTCCTACCCTCTGAGGCACTGAATATGTCACCTCTCTGCCTCAGTTTCTCTATCTGTAAAAATGTAAGAACAACATGAGGATGATAGTTTGCTTCCCCCAAAGGGATTGAAGTGGATTGATTAGTTAATATCTTTAAAATGCTTTGAAGATGAGAATATTATTCTGAAAGTTCAGCACAACTTGCAATACAGAAGTGCATTTATAGTGGTGCTGTTAGTTAATATTCATGGCTTTGTTCTCAGCTCATAAGTTTGCAGTGAATGCCAAGCAGGGAAAAAGAATAAGGGATTATTGTAGAACAGGGCAGAATGCATGTTGTGGACTAATATAACAAGTCATTTTGTCACTATAAAACCATCTTCAGACAGCTGCAAGGATTTTCATGTACTAGAGCTGGAACGGGAATAAAGGAAAAGATCTTGGTAGATTTGCTGCTATAATAATAATAATAATCCGTTTTCCCTTCCAGGCAAAGCCACAGGGCTAGACCTTGCTTGTTGTGGTGTTTAGTCACCTTTGCACTTTATCTTACCTGCAAATCTCAGGCTGGGAATCAAATTGCAGCCCTCCTCAGCAGGTTAAGTCACTGTGATCCACCTTCTATTGTTAAGGAGTCATTGCTAAACCAAATGCAGGAGAAAAATTACCTGTCCTGGGGTGAAAAACAGAGAGGTGATGTTCTCCTTCTATCTTGAGGAACCTGAAGTTGATGAGGCAGGGCAACTCTGATTTATCTGATTTTTTTTTTTTTTTGGCTTTGAGAACTAGACCTGCTTTTTTTTTTTTTTTTTGCCATTGCAGCAATATTTCTTTGTGTGTCTGATGTATGGTCTGAAAACATTACGACTTCTGTGCCTTCCCCTGAGTTAATGTTTAGTTCCTTCTTAAACATTTAAACATTAACCTTGGCTAAAGTTGCTTTTGTAAAAGAGGACTGCTGTGCTAATAACACTAATCATTTCCTTTGAAAAGCATGGGAACAATGTGGAGCACTGTACATGTCTGAAAAGTAAACTGTCTTTTAATGACATATGTTATCGTTTCACAACACAAATATTTTTTTGCTGTTTCTTCTTATGTTTACAAACTGTCCCTGCCCAAACTGCAATCCATGAATATTCTGTGGTGAACCCACCTCTTGTGCCTACATCTTTCGTCGTGAAGCAAAGTAGAAAGGCAGAGATCAACGTCCTCTTACTCTTGACGGTTCATGTGGCATTAAGTCAAGTGCAAGTCAAATATAAACATATATGTAGCTATAACTACCAGATGAATGGCACTTGGCACAAACATTTCTCACCCACAGACATCAGGAAGAGATTTTTTTATTTTTTATTTTTAAAAAGTTATCAGGCACCAAAGACTGCATTGGTCAATGAGTATTAGCTGTTCCTGCAGAGGAGTATGCATGGATGCTGTACCCTTGAGGTGGGAGCCCAGCTGGTCTAATCCCCACTGTGGCAATGGATGTTCAGGGGCTGGGACTGTGAGCGGCAGAAGCTAGAAGAAGAGGAGGACCTGTCTCCAGATGCTCACAGCAGGTGCAGCTCTGCAGGTGGAAGGAGTTTACTAGATGATATTTGGGCTGGACCATGCCAAGTGCTTCCATTGGGACCTGGGAACCCCAGCTGAGATCTGGTGTGAGGCTGCCAGCAGCACAGACCTCAATGTAGGGCATTGCACCACAGCTGGAAAAGCCTTTTCCACTTGTTGCCCATTCAGAATTTAGCTACCTTCCTTATCTGAAATATGAGATAATGATGATTTTTCTCCCTTTTGTCTCTTTACAGAGGATTGAGGCTCCTCTATAAGCAACATTTTAGGTAATGAATGGACATTAGAAGAACAAAAATATTTTTTCCCTTTGAAAAGCAATCTGCTCGTCGACACCTTATTTCTTGGACTACTTCAGTGATCAGTTCTGAAACTGATACAATGGAAGCGAAACCCAGGCAGGGGAAGGTATTTTATGCTGGCTGTGTTGAGGACGTGAGTGCAGTGAGGGAGGTCAGGCTTGGTGCCTGCCTTGTGAAGGTCAAAGCCATCCAGGAAGCTTTAGGGCAAAGGGGGAGAGTGTCAGATTTAATGACACCTTGGGCTTACGTTGCTGTGAAGCGATTTGAAGCAGCTTCCTTAGGATCCAGGTCAGGCAATGGTGGCTGCATTGGGTGCTGCTGGCAGGCAGAGGTTTGGAATCACTTCTGCTTACACAACTGCCTGCGCTATCCCAGGCACCAGTGCTTTGGACCATGATGGCAGAGCTATGAGAGGTGCCAGAACCAGCTCTCGATACTGTCATCGCCCCAACTCATAGGGCCTGCAGACACATGTCCTTGCTGGATGCTGACAAGGGATGCTGAGAGTCCACCGAGGCCTCCCACAGGAAGCTATTAAACCCATGCATTCTGGGTTATTTCTTCTCTCGGGGATGACCAAGTCCTGCAGTCTCAGAGACCTCATGGCCACCCATGAATGTCTCTCCCCGTGCCATCAGCATGGGAAGTGTTTTTCAGGAAGGAAGAATGAGGCTACTACCTGGGCTGATAAGGAGCTGAGAAAGAAGAGGACCTCCTCTCCTGGAGGAGGCGCTGAGGGTGTGGAGGAAAGGTAGGAAGGGGTATTCTGGTTAGTGCATAGCAGAAATAAGAGGAGTTTTTTCTGGACACCCTTGGCTGGTGTAACTCTGCTCTTCTTGCTGACACTGTTCTGAGTACAGTTAGTGCAGGTTTCAGCCCTCCGCTAATGCAATTAACTCCTCCTAGATATCTTTTCTGCAGGGCAGGAATTGTCCTAATTATTTTGTGGTTCTGGCAAAATCAATTTTTGTTGCTATTCCCCCTACATTTGCATAGTAAGCCATGCTGACCAGTCGACAGCTCTGCAGAAAGCATCCCAGAAATGCTGCCCCTCCAGTTCTGCCAGCCTGGGTGACTGCCCAGTTTATCTCCTCAGATGTGCTGCCCCACTGAGCTCCCCTACGCTCCTCTTCATCCTTCGGTAATCCTAGGAACAGAAGACTCTTGGAGCAAAGGGTTTGTTCAGGAGTTCGGTGCATACTGTTTTGCAGGATAAATGGGAACAGAAAGCTGGGCCATTACATATGTCAAAAAAAGGAGGAGAAAAGGTTGAAACTTCTTTCTCCAAAAAAGCCCTGAAGGTCAGGAACTGCTTTGCTCTCTTCTCCTTTCTACCTTGTGAAAATTATACCAGTCTGACAAGCTCATTTATTCCTTATCCTTTACTTTCTGGAAAACAAAGACACAGAGAACTGGAAAGGACCTCTTGGGTTAATGAGTCTGGGCACTCCTGTCTCAGGAAGCATGCTGCATTTGTGTGATCCGTTACTGAAATTCATGAGGTTTCTTCTAAAAGCCAAGTATGTCTTTTTGGAGCCAGAACCTTACAGGGAAGTCATCGGACTAGACTAGAGACTAGTACCTTTCTTATAATTTGTTGCCCAAAAAAACCTACAAACCAAAAAACCCCAACCTCCAAAAAATCACAAGAGACAGAAGATAGGCGGGAGGTGGGAGGCTGCTTTATCCATTAGATAGGGCCTCTGCAGGACGTGTGGAGCTAAAATGAGATAAAAATAGGAAAGAAATAGGAGATGAATGAAGGCAAGGAGAAGGATTTTGACATTTAAACCGATGTATTCTTGTGTTGACAGGCATATCACCGCCATACAGCGAACTGTGCTCATGTTAGGCGGCAGGTACAAGATGACTGTGCGCTGTGCAATGCCAAAGAATAAACTTCTCTCTTTCTTTGTATAAAAGCTCCAAGGATATCCCAAACACTAGAGCCTGCATTGCAGATTTCTCTGTTTAGTCTGTGCGCTATAACTTAATCTAATATGACAAAATATTTGTAAGCACATATTTGTTTTGTCATATGTGTGTTTTATTTCTGATCCGAAGCAGAATTAGCCTCTCGCTCATGATACTCTTTCTTTAAAAGAAAAAAAAGGCCTCCTCACCAGGACTGGCCTGATCTTTTCCTAATCTACTGCCATCAGGTTTTACGACCTGGGGTCATGCTAATCCCCAGTGATCATGTAGTCACTATAGTTTCACTGGTAGAACAAGATTTGCACGCTGCAAAGCGAGGCCGTGAGTGTTTCTGGCTGAGGTAACTGGATGTCTGCGCAGGCCCCGCTTCGACCTCTGGGCCTCCTTTGTAAACAGATTCGGTGACTTTGAACCAAGAACCGCCCCTTTTCCGCCCATTCAGCTCTTTCTTCTTTGCTCTCATGCTTCTCGTTGAGGTGGGGTTTAATGTGGTTCTGGACTCAATGTGACTTTGGGGGTTGAAGTTGCTTATTGGGGAGAGGGGGAGGTTTGCTCAGATTCTGTCTCCTGCATCGTAAAAAATTTGTGTTGCTATCGACTTGCAGGTAAGTAATCTTCCTAGGACAAAGGTTACAGTAAAACTGCAAAACTGTGTAACTAGCAAACTTTATGGATTCATTCCTTTGACTATGGGCTCAGACATCAAAAGTTTAGTACCGTCTTAAAAACTCAGCTTCTGATTTTCTTTCTTTCCCGTTAACCTTCACATACATCAGTTTCACCATGTGTCAAATAGGACTAATGACAGTTTTTACTTACTTTATATATCACCAGTGATTCTTAGAAGACAAGATAATACTATATAAATTAGTCTGGGGTAAGGAGAGATCCCCATCTGCTGAGTTTATCTTCCAGCTAACAGATATGCCACAAGTTTGTTTGTTTTATGCTTGTGAAAAGGAAAACTCCATCAAACAGTGTGATGTTGCCTATGTGAATGCTACCATGACTGCTGGTGACAGAATGTTATGTACATGTGCCCATACAACTCCTAGGGTTCAGTTTAAATTGTGCCAATTTCTTGATCCATTGGTTTAAATTACGTTTATATTTAAATTCATTGATTCAAATTGCACTGAGAAAATAAGTATTCTCAATGGGCATGCAATTTTCTTGTGCACCTCTTACCCCACAGGAGGAAGAGCTGAAGGGCTTGGTGTGGAGCAACACAGGAGCGATAGGATATGTGACTACTTAATGTGAAGGCCCTGCTCAGTGCCAGGCAGGATTTTGGCATGTGCATATTCCCACCTTCCACCTCTGCCCTGGGACCTGTGGAGGAGGAAGCTGGGGGATGTCTCCTCCTGTTTTGTCTGCCCTGCAATGGGAGGATGTCAGTCTCCAGAAATGTCAGCCCACGTCAAGCACCTTTCAGCAGCTCAGAATTCTCTAATGGCATTAATTTACTTTAAATGCTTTTCCCCTTTCAGAGTCTCTGCCTTTTGTCAGTGGGATAGTACCGACCTCCTTTTGCGTTTGAAATGTGGAAACCTTTCTTCTCACTTGCCAGACTAGCTCTACCTTGGATGTAGCAAATGCAGTTTGATATCTCCAGCAGACTGTCTCCTCTCTGTTGTGTATCTTATCCTGTAAACTCTTCTCAACCTGGAGGCAAAAGCTGAAATGTCACAAAGCAGGCAGCTGCTTCTTCCTAAAACACCTGTGAGTCAGTTCCCAGTGGGCATGAAGATGAAGATAAACTGGAAGGCTTGCAGGGGCAGGCTCCATTCATCACCTCACAGTTCCTTGCTAATCTGTTTTAACCCTCTCAGACACTTTTTTCATCAGCCTTACAAAACATTTCAAACTTCCTTTGACCACTGGATATAGGAAGAAGCTGGGGTCCAGGAACATCTCACCTGGATCTTAAACTGGCACGCATTTAAGATGTTTGTGAGCTTTAATTTCAGTGCATAATGACAGCTATTTTTATTTCCATTATTGTGAAAGCAGCTACTGACACTGCATGTTGGACACCTGACAGTCCACAAACTGATATTTTTGTATGTCGTCACCTCAGTAGTGCAGAGTTACCTTTCAGTAATAATTACACAACAATGATACAGAGATAGTTGCTGAATTATTTTTAATATCTTGGGAAATGCTCCATGACAGAATTATGCCATTCTCTAAAAAAAACTAGGCCCTTATACAGAGAGATTCTCTGCACCCCACTAGTTTTGTTTTTTTTTTAATACAGCATTTTCTGTACTCCAGGTAAATGAAGGTGATGTACTGGTTGATGGAGAAGAAATTATTGCAAGCTGTAATTTATATGTTCAACATGAGCTCATGTGTGGCTTTAGAGGCAAAACCCTATTCACTGAGGATTATTGTAATATCCCTGCTCTTTTGATTTAGTGTCTTGTAGCTTAGCTGTCTCTAGAGAGAGGGAAAAGAATTTAGGGAAGAGAATGAAAAAGGCTGGTCTGCTTAGCCACGGAGTGGTGCCAGGCTGATGTAGGATGCCGCTACTTATTGTGTCTCCAGGCTGCAGCTTTAGGCTGAGTGCGAGGTGAACTAGTTTGCTTTGTTTTACAGGGCTTGAGGGGTTCTGGTTTATAGCTGTGTTCTACCTACAGAAAATTCTCTCACATTGCTCATGTTTCTCCTATTTCATTTCCCTGAGTCCTTGTATTGTCTAAGCCACTCATATAACTATGTAGCAGGAAAAAAAATCAATTATTTTTCATATTTTTCTTCATACATTTGACATTGTGGAAGTGTACTCTTGCTCCTATTTTTCAATTATTTGCCACAACTACTAAGGCTAGAGAAGTATTTGTTTAGAAACAATCCATCCACACGCAACCCCCACCTCACAAATGAAAACTGAGTAGCTCACTTCATCATCTGGATGGAGGGTTTTGAGAAAATCTTGGAATAATATGTGAATTACTAAAACTGGATAGCCAAAATGAGATTTGTACTCAAGTTCATGACAAAACACTTGTTGTTTGGTGTGAGGGCACTGGCAAGCAATAATGCCAATGGCTTGTAAAGCCTGGAAGATGGTTTAAAAATGTACTTACATGAAGCCAGGTAGTATGTTTCTGAAAGATTCTTTATCCTGCATTGCATTGTTACTCTCTCTGGCTACTGTGCACAAAAACTGAACTAAAAGCTTTGTGGTTTGTTCAAATGTTTTC
Organism: Apaloderma vittatum; assembly: GCF_000703405.1. Taxonomy (NCBI): domain Eukaryota; kingdom Metazoa; phylum Chordata; class Aves; order Trogoniformes; family Trogonidae; genus Apaloderma; species Apaloderma vittatum. The sequence continues at coordinate 26,840 of NW_009713040.1, read as the reverse complement.
ACTTAACTCTTTGTTAAACAGTTATTTGGTATTTAGTTCCTCTCATAATTTGGTGTATACTTCACCAATGCACTCAAGAGGGCATGCATCAACAAAGCAAGTGCATTAGAAGCCTAATTTATTAATTGTTTATTTCCAAAGAGGCCTATTTTTTTTCTATTTTATTTCCTAAGTAAGATTTACTATGCTAAACAGAAGAATTCTGAATGAAAGAAAATACAACAGGTAAAATGACAAAATGTAGACATCATTCCTCTTTAACTCTGTTGCTTTAGTCACAAACCCAAAGATACATTCAAGTTTTAGCTTTGTTTAATAGTTTGTGGATTTGGGAAAGGTGTGTGGTAAATAAGTTATTCAAGTGAATAAGTTAAGTTTTGATCTCTGCATTCTTTGAAGTTTTTTTTCTGGTTTAAAGCCCAATTTCCTTCACTACCAGTGTCTTCAGAATGTCTTGCAATGTAGCCTCAAATATTTTATGAAATAAGCCATGATTTTAGCACCTACATATGCCATTCCATAGGTAAATATACTCATTTGCTATAGTTATGTGAAAGAACGACATGATCAGTATTTACAACTTAGCACAAATTATTATTAATTACTAAAGTAAATAAATACTATTTATTTAGATTTATTTAGTTAGACTTATCGTTTAAGAAGGGAACATAATAGGATTATGCCAAAACTAAGCCATACACATCCACACAGAAAAAAGGCAGATGTATTGACTAAAAACAATTTTAAAACCCAGAAATAATTGCTGTAACTAATGCAGCCACTTTCTGTAAATGGAAACTTGGGCTACTTCTGTAGTTTCAATAACAAAGACCTTCAGGTATTTGTGATTTCCTACATCAGCACAGATGTAGTTTGCCCAATTGACAAAACTACGGTCCTGTTCTAATGGTCAATGATGGTTTTTTTCTGGAAAACACTCTTATTTTTTCAATGGTGGAGACTGCTAAAAGGAAGAGAGGGAGACATATTTAAAGTCTCATGAATTCTTGCAGACTAAACAGAGGCTTGCAAAGAATGGTGAATCTGATGATATTCACAAATATTCCTTTTTCCCCTTCTTTTCCCTCCTAAACTAGAGATGGTCTTGAGGAAGGGGAAACATGAAACACAGGAAGAAGTAACTGAGCAATGCCTGAATATAAGGAAATTTCTGACACTGCATATGTTTTGTATTTTCAGAAGAAAGTATCAAATCACACATCAACAAGATATCCATCAAAATGAGCTACAACAAATAAAAGAACTATGTGGTAAAAGGTAATCACAATTTACAAAGCATTTGCTGTGTGAGTGAGTGAAAGAAGGGGATAGAATTTCATTGGTGATGAGGCTTGCAGTTTATTTTGCAAGAATTAATATGGAAGAGTTTTAATCAGTTCTGAAACATAATGAAGTTCATTGAATAACAATTGCTGTTAATAAAATAGAAATAATGACTTACTGTTTTTTATCTATATTACCAGTGAAAGTTTTTTATAAGCTTTTAAACTGATCCGCAAGATACAGGCATCTCTTGCTAATTAGTTACTCTAGAGCTACTGCTTGTGACTCCAAACAACACATGGACCGCTGTGCAGTAAATCATCACTACTGTTATCCTCTGGGCAAGCCATGTCCTGGTGTTATTACTTTTTTTTTTTTCATACTGTCTGCTATGGAAACCTTCCTTTACAATACAAGTCATGATCTGCTGTTAAGAATCTCCTGAAAATTTACCTTGGTCTGCTGCAAGCCTACTGTCTGGAAGCAGGACAGAAAATACTCAACTGCAGTCATTGCATTAGGCGCAGACCTAGCTGCCTAACGGTAAGATTCTCTGCAGAGGAAAAGCAGGTATTTGCAGGGCAGCAACTTACTGCTTTCTGCCTGCAGCTTCTCGCTGACGTGCAGGTGTGTTGGAGGTGCGTACCAGAAAGGATGCTCAAACTTGAGGCAAATTGGAGAATGGTTAAAAGGCTCTTGACCGTCTTCACCCTTTGCTTGGCTGCCCCTAGGGCTTCAAAATGGTGCTATTCAGCAATTGCAGTCAGATGAGCATAGCCAGGTGAGGAGGCTTAATATGTTACACATGGCTGCGTCAGCGGAGTGGTTGGTGGTGTCTTGCAATAAACTGTCCACCCTCAGACTGTCAGGGTGCTCTTTGCATTTCGTTCCCATCTTCTCTCCTCTGTGCAGCCTTCTGCTGATTTTCTCTAACAGCATCAGTCAGGGTAGGCTTTTCTGTAAACAATTGTGCTCTTGTGTTTCAACCAGCTGTTTCGTGTTGAAGTAAGCAAAAACTAAAGGAATTTATGAGTTATGCAAGACTGTGAGTACAGAGGGGAACTTCCCTCTGAAACTCTGTGAGAATCTCAGAGGCACAGCACATAAAGCTGGTGAAGGGCATGGAGAATAGATCTTATGAGGAGCGATTGAGGGAGCTGGGTCTGTTCAGTTTGACGAAGAGGAGGCTGAGGGGGATCTCATCATGCTCTACAATTACTTGAAAGGACATTGTAGAGAGGTTGGTGCTGGTCTCTTCTCACAGGTAATTAGGGACAGAACCAGGGGGGAATGGTTTCAAGTTGCAACAGGGCAAGTTTAGGCTGGACATTAGGAAGAAATTCTTCACAGAAAGAGTGGTCAGACACTGGAATAGACTGCCTAGGGAGGTGGTTGAGTCACCATCCCTGGATGTGTTCAAGTGTCGTTTAGATGTGGTGTTGGGTGATATAGTTTAGGGGTGAACTTGTAGTGTAGGGTCAATGGTTGGATTCGATGATCCCAAGGGTCTTTTCCAACCTGAATTGTTCTGTGATTCTATATATTGCAGCCGGGCTTAAGTCATAATTTTTTTTCAACAGTTTTTCTATAGTTAGACTGACAGTTACTGTGTGAAATAGTTCAAGCCTCAGTAAGATGGACCTAAATGTAGGCTTTTGTCTGTCATTCTGCTGTGACTCTTGCAGAAATAGTCAATATGCAACGTGTGCTGCACTTGGCATGGCTGTACCAGCTAGGCTCTGCATCTGCAGTCTGTACTGCAGTACAATTCAAGCCTGCAATGCCTTCTGCTGAGCCTTTTGGCTCAATCCTCTTGTTTGTGTTTGCTGTAAAATTATCTAAGGAACTTCTGTGAGACGAGGTTCATGGTGTGGGTTTTGCTCTCCTCCACTCCCACCACCACGTGCTCCAGAAGTTCTGATCAAATTCCAAGTTTGCTGCAGCACAGAGGCTTTATCAAGGGAAAGCATGCTGTATGCAAAGCATGCTGAAGTACCCTCTTATGCAATTAGGTTTGACTTTCTGTGATATCAAAAAGAACATTAAACCAGAATTTAATATATCCTGGGAAATCATATTTCACAATCTAATGCCTGGAGCCCTTTTCTTTTTAATATGAGGATCAGAATTCTGATCTCTCTCATGGTTTGCCTAAATATTTTATGTTAAATGACACTAAGTTAATAAGTACAAAATTGTGGGTGGTTAACTACCATTTAGTAGGCTAACACTTTGTCTAAATGGGAAAGCTCTTGGTATAAGATAAGAAACAAATTTAAAACAGTAAAACTAAATCAGTGTAGCCACACCTTCAAGACATTCCTCTTTTGATATTAAACTATAGGGGGTTATTTTAGCTTGCTATTTATGAAAGCTTTTCAACTAAACTGTGAGTCTTATCCTGCCTTATCCTGAAACAAAGGTCTATCCACGTGAGGTAGTTGTGTTAATGCATCTCTAGCTGCTCAGCCATCTTGGTAGGATTGTTTAAAGCCTTTGAGGCAAGGAGAGCTACTGGAACTGTTGCCGAGTGACTTAGCACATGTCGGCTTTTTTCTTCGCGCTAAATGTGCAGTGACTCCTCCGATAACACGTGATAGTGTGGAACAATGGAGTGGGCAAGCTTGATAAGAATTTCCAGTAGCTTTGCACTGGGGAAAAGGAGCTGTGATAGCCATGCAGAAGGCAGTTTGTCATAGCCAGATGAAATGGCAACTTTTGTGAAACGAAAGAAGGGGAGTAGATGCTTTCTGTGTGAGCCAGTAACGGACTGCTGAAGCCAGGGTGGAATTATCTTGCTGGGACACTGCTGCAAAAGCTGCTATGAGTGTCACCTGCTCCTAATGGTAATGACGGTACTAAGAAAATGTCAGACAAGGGTCATGTTAGCATAAAGGCTAATAGGGCTGTTTCTAAGGGCTTTTTGAAATACCAGTTGAAGTACTCTTGTAAGAGTTTATGCTGTAGTTGCTCTCATGAGGAGACTGTAGCATCACCTGTGGTAATACAACATGACTAGATCACCTTTTCTTCATTGTCAGAAGATACTGTGTAGGACTGATAATAGTTTCACACACTTTGCTTAGCTATGAACTGTGCAACCCTGCTTGACCCACCAGTTAGCTAAAGTTAAGTCTTTTGAATGAGGAGAAAATATTAAGGATGGATGATGAAGTTCAGTATATCTTATATTCAGGCAGCTTACAAACCTGAAAATCCCTGAATATATTCCCTATTAATCAGCAGTAGAAAGTTTCTTGGCTGGCTGTTCTTTCTAGCTAGGCCTGTTCTCCAGAGGTCTCTGTCAGTTTTTTCCTAAAGTGTTGCCACAAATGCTTCTCAGCTGTCTATTGATTACTGAGCTTTGCTGATCTCTACCATACATGCAAGGTTCCAGCAAACAGCACGCAGTCTCCAGTTTGCTCTTTTCTTCCTCTGCCTGACACACAGATGTTTGCATTTAAATCACATGGAATCAAGCCAGGCAGCAGGAGGAGTTTTCCTATCTGTGACTTTATTCACAGAATATTTTGCTGGTGGTTTCAACCACCTGAGTTTCCTGTTTCATTGAACAGTTTAACTGCTTGCTCTGTCCATACTGGCAATGCAGTCATCAGCTTCCATGGGCATACCAACTGTGTACTAGCATAGCGTAGCTATTCAAGGTGAAAAGAGGTGAAAAATTCAGATATGGCAGAGGAAGGTAATGCCCATAGCTAGGGTTAGAGCAATAGTACGAGAATGATCTTTTACAGAGACTACATTGCAACAGTATGCAATCATTTTAAAATTTACCAGAGCATACCAGTACAGTTCATGAGTATGAAAAATGAAGGCACATTTAGAAAGCCTTCTAATTCTGTGCACTGCATTGTAGGCTGGAATAAAAAGATCCAGTCCAGCTCCATACCTGCTCCTGGGAGAAATTTTGCTAGCTCAGTGAGACTGCTCAGAAAGAGACACCTTGATCTGTTGTTGTATATGTATAGATGAATTATAGAAAGATTTAATATCAGAGTGCTGCAAGGAAGGATGCCAACGCCATGGTGCTATGTCTTGGCTGGCTCTCCAACTTAGATCATTAGAATTTTTTTTAAAAAAAGTTGCATTATAAAAAGAAAACCAAAATATTTTCCATATTTTTTTCTTTTCAGGCTGCCTCAGGAAGATCCAAATTATGTGAAGTTGACAGGTTCAAGTGTAACTCAACCCATTGTTTTCGTTCTCTCCTTTTGGCCGCCTTCAGTAATTCCAGATGTTAATTCTCTAACCACATTGAAAAGTTCTTATTAATAAGGGGGTGGGAATGTGAGGAGAGAGAGAGAGAGAGAGAGAGAAACAGTTTTCCTACATTTGGTACTTTTTTTAAGCAATGATGATGTTGCATAGATAGTGCTCGTGCAGCAGGCACTAAGGCTAGCTGGAGGCATGCCCAGGAGGAGACAGACCCAAGATAAAAGGCCCTGTGTTATAGGGGAGAAATGAGCAGCTCGTTAGTTCAGTAAAATGGTGGTCTGTCATTCCAGGACTCATTTGTTGGGAACTGTAAGGGCAGGACAAATGGGGAGTTTACTCTGAACCCACTATATTGAGGAAGCTTGGGCAACTGTAGTATCGTGTCAGAGAATGAATGTTTTTCTTGCACTGTGACCATGGGGGAATATATAGTTAACTCATAAATAGTGCCTTGCTCTGAATGAAAAAAGGATTCATGTGTGTTTGGATGGTGTTCTTTGGAGCACATGAATCCGCTTACATTGCTTGGCTTACCTAGCATTGCTCAGCCTGGGGAGAAATGGAGAAAGCACTTTCTGCTATAATATAGGATATAAGCTTGTGTGTGTTGTGCTAATGCTACTTTATAAGGCCAGTCCAGCCTCTCCTTCTGCATTTCCAAAGTCCCCTTCGGGGTCTGGGAATTCCAGAGGTCTGAACCAAACTACCCCTGTGCCAGAGGAGCTAAAGGGCCACCCCTTTCTGCAGTTCCCAGCCCTGTGTGAAAACAAGAAATGGTGGACGGTACCTCGTAGCCATAGCGCCTTTTAACAACACAGCCAATCCTTGTCTGAGCAAAACCGAGCTCCAACATTCATGCCCCACCAGAAGAGAGCCCTCATGGCGTGTTCACAGCCCCCCCCTCTGGAACCAAACTGCACCGTGTACCATCATCTGTGGCTTGCCTTCCTAACCCTGCAGGCCACTTAAAGAGCGTAAGCATATAAGCTTAGGACCCTTTAAATTCAATAAAATAATAAATAGTGCGTAGAAGATCACCCGCTCTCTCTGAGCTATCATGCAGAGTAACAAATCTTATTAATAAAAGCTGCTCTGGTGAAGGCACACAGAGCAGCAGACTCAGAACAAAGCACAGGAAGAAGCAGCAGTGTGCTTTGGGAACTGTGATTTTCCCCTCTTAAAAGCAGCTTTACATAAAGGATCTCATTGACACCTCCTTATAAGACCAAGTTTTGGAGTTTTCTCACTCTTAGGGAAAAAAAGAAAACCCTTTCACTGTGAAAAGAAAGGCCAGCCTGCATCTAATTGATTGGCTTGCCATGGTTTACTTTTTTTGCTGATGCTGGGGGTTTTTTTCTCCCTGCAGTGCATAAGATGCAGCAAAATGGCATGGTGCTAGCGAAAAAGAGAAGGGTTTTCTGTCCGTAGGTGGTTCAGTTCTGAGCTCCGGGGGAAAGCTCTGTTATGTCTTTTGTTGGTAAAAGTGAGAACTGTTACTGGAAAATATTTTGTTTTGAGATTAGTTGGTGGTAAGCCATGACTAATGCTCATTGTGCCAACATGTGCTTGCCTTTGGGTTACCAGGTCGCCTTCCTGGCCCCCTTGCTTGTTTTATGTAGCTGATGGAGTCTGCTAAATCTTGCACTGCAAGGTCTTCCGAGCAGGGACTACTCCTTCAAGATTGTTTGCACATTGCTTAATGCAGTTGGGGATCTGGCTTAGGACTAAAGGCTTTGGGTGTCATGATAGCAAAAATAGTAAATTCAGTGGTGGTTCTTAGTTGCACTGACCTTTGCAGCATCTGGGTCACTTCAGTTTTGAGACTCCAGGGACACAGAGCTGATGTTGGGGTTTCATTCAGGGAGTGCAAGCCAAGTCTCCAGCCATGTTCATTGTGAAGTTTTCAAAATGGAAAACAATTGTTGATTTAAGTCCAAGACATTTTTTGGCTCTGGTAATCTTGTGTTCAGCATGATCACAATTAAATACATTCAGTATTGGTTTTAGGGGCTTAGTGGGATGTATTGTGTTAGAAGCAAGACAAAACAATGCATTTGTTACTGGTTTTTTGTTTTATTTTAGGCATTTACTTACTTGGGGTTCTCTGGTTTTGTGGATAAACCTGAGGATTTTCTTGCAAAGCTAGCGCTGATTGCTTTATTTTTCAGTAAAAATAAAAATAAGAAAGATGGCCCCACGTAGTTTTGCTCTGCTTCAGTATTGCAGAAAGAACTTGCCCTACTAAACTCTGTCTGGCAGATTAACAAAACTTTCTGTCCCCAGATGATCAGCGATAAGACTCTGTGCTGGGAAGTGATGTTATGACGTAATTGCTGACAGCTAAAACATGCTGCTTCTGACACTGACTCTTGGTGACCTACACTGGACCAGATTGAGACAGGGCCTCCTTGGTCAACAGCAGCTGCAAAATTATAACAGCATACATTTTTCAGAGCATATAAAGCCTGCCAGAAGGGTTTGCCCAAAAGGAACGGAAGCATATTTGCCAACATTGTCTCTAGCTTGAGTTGTTTCCTTCTGTATATTGTAGGGAGGGGACACAAAGACTATGTTGCTTGAAAGCAAGAACATGAGCCAGCAGTGTGCCCAGGTGGCCAAGAAGGCCAACGGCATCCTGGCCTGTGTCAGAAATGGTGTGACCAGCAGGAGGAGGGAGGTGATCATGCCCCTGTACTCGGCACTTGTGAGACCTCACCTCGAGTACTGTGTCCAGTTTTGGTCACCACAGTATAAGAAGGACATCGAGGTGCTGGAGCGGGTGCAGAGAAGGGCAACAAGGCTTGTGAGAGGTCTGGAAAACATGCCCTATGAAGAGCGGCTGAGGGAACTGGGTTTGTTTAGTCTGGAGAAGAGGAGGCTGAGAGGAGACCTTATTGCCCTCTACAACTACCTAAAAGGAGGCTGTAGTGAGGCTGGTGCTGGTCTCTTCTCTCTAATTACTAATGACAGGACAAGGGGAAATGGCCTCAAGTTGCATCAGGGTAAGTTTAGATTGGATATTCGGAGGAAGTTCTTTACTGAACGAGTGGTGAGGCACTGGAACAGGCTGCCCAGGGAGGTGGTGGAGTCACCAACCCTGGAGGTGTTTAAAAAAAAAAGTAGATCTAGCACTTGAGGCTATGGTGTAGTGGTTAGGTATGCTGGGATGAGGGTTGGACTAGATGATCTTCAGAGGTCCCTTCCAACCCCTAACATTCTGTGATTCTGTGACCTAAAGAAGCAAGTGTCCATATGGAAAGGTTTGATTTTTGTTGTGTTCCAAGGGCACTGTTTTAAAGAGGTGTTTGTATATCTTGGTGACAGAAGCTAAACTAAAACATTAAACACTCAAAGTTTTCAAACCCCTGTTTCATGATGCAAGGTAGAGTGTACACTGAGGAAATCAAAAATGTCCACCAAAATATTAGACTAAGCAGCCAGACAAAAGCTGACGATACTGTTGCTGTCAGTATTTTTTCCTACTGATACAAATACTTGCAATCTTTAAAAATCTCTATGGATATCTTACACCTTGATGTGTTAGACAAAGTTAAATGAAGGCTTTGCTGAATTCCCACCATTTTATAAAATCCTTCCTAGAGGAAAGCTTAAGAAAAGAAGACTCCAGTTTAGAGCCTTGTTGGCTGGCTGGCTTCTGTAAGAGAGTGGTGTATTCCGACTCATCGTGGTTCCCCATACGTGGTTTTCAGGCAGCTGTTTGCTTCAGTAACAACCCAGAAGAACCAGCACTGAGTGATCAATGAGTGGTGCTTTTCTAAAACGGCTGGCCATCATTTTTCTGCTGCTTCTCCAAGTACTAGGAAAGTCTGATATCTCTTTCATGTGTACAATGTAGCTGCAGGCAGCAGCTCGTCAACTAGGCAAATGGTTTGACTGGAGAATGATGTTATGTAATTTACAGAATACGTCAAACTTTTTTGTGTCTTTTATTCATGATGTAGTGATAAAGGGAGTGTCAACATGTTACTCATAAACTAAGGGTAAACGGGTGATGCGCTATCTTTGGATTGTGATTAGACTCCTTATAAAAATCTCTAGTTTGACTTAAAACTATGACATTGCCTCCTAACTGCTATCTATGGTTTTTCTTTAGAAGGAAGAGATGGGCATGCTTGGTTTTTCATCCGCAGGGGAAGTTGCCGTAATTTATAGATGAAGAAGAAGCAGGATTAATAGTGCCAAGCACAAAAAAAATATAAATTAGGTAGTGTGGGGCCTGAAGAAGCTCCCTGAGGCCTTTGGCAAATCAATCCATCCAATGGAACAGGACTCAGTTTTGATCTCTTATGTAGCTCTCCTTATTTCTTGCATGTGTGGAATGCTGATGCCAATTACGAAGTGGAAGGACCTTAAAGAAGATGGAGTCACTGAGGGTATATGCTAAGTACGTTTTTGCGAGAGATAAGGCAGAAGGTAGTCGGTTTATACACAAATGTTGTAGCAAGAGGACTGGCCATTGGAAAGCCTCTTAAAGGTATTATTGCAACCTATTACTGAGTCGTGCAGAAACCAGTGTTATCAAATAGTAATGAGTATAGAGAATAGATGGATACTTAAAAGTTGCTTTAGTTTCTGCATTCAAGGTGTGCCTGCCAGAAGTAAGATCGTCTGAAAGCAATGTGACTATTTCTGGCAATAGTTTTGAAATACTTGACATTTTCAGTAGTTTTTGGTTGACTCAGGAAAAGAAGTCTTAATTCTGAAAGTATGTAATCCTAGTAGCAGAAGTTCCATGCAGCAGTGAAAAATGCTCCAGCTTATAGTGAATACAAAGCAGGATGTTTTTAAACAGAAGGAGAAAAGAGCAACACTGCAAAGTGCCCATGACTGCTATAAGGCTGAAATGTTCCTTTTGTCATCCTGGGGAGCAGATGACTGATCAGAGGCAAGACTGTGAATTGAGAGAGAGAACCAGAGTGAGAGTGTGTGAAATGGGAGATGGAGAATAATTCTCACTGATCAGACTTTGTGGGGCCTACAGATATGTTGAGCAGGAGCTGAACCCCGAGACTTGCAAGCTCTAGCGTGTCTAGTGTTCATTATTTTTCTGCTATTTGCTGGCGAACCTTCTCAGAAGCAGCACGTCCCATCTGGGCTTAGCACAGTTGTGTTTGCTCCATCAGAGACAAGAGGCATATGAAGAATGATGAAAAGCTGAACTTTACTCGGAAATCTTTGTGTAATAGGGAATGTGATAATAAAAATATAAGAGTATATTCTGTTGTCCTGCCTCTGACGGTGGTCAGAAATGAGCTAAAAGAGCAGGACAGATTAGTGATGTTTTTTAGTATTCTCTGCTAGTTTTCAGTAGAGTGTTTCATTCTGGAGCCAGAGGTGGTATCCTTGAGGTTAGTAGCCCTTGTTGTATCTCTCTTACATGGCTTTGTGCAATTGCTTTAGGACCTCTTTCAACCCTGATGTCTGTAGTATTCTGTGGCAACATGCTCCACAGCAGAATAATATCTAGTGCAAGAAACAGTCCATTTTCTTTTTGTTGCAGAGTAACATTCTGATAGCTTCATTTGGTGTGCCCTCACTTTTGCATTACTTCCCTCTGCAGTAAAAGATGGTTTGTTTTCAGATTTGTAAATACCCTGATACAGATTTGCCATGTGGCCTCCCAAATAGATTCTAGTATTTTAAAGTGTTTGTCAAATGACTTCTAGAAGGTCAGTGATGCCTATTGTGTTTGGTTGCATGGTAGGATGTAGCAAGGATGATGGGACTTATTGCTGCTGACACCTGCAGGTCCTCATGAGGGAAAATTCAGTTCTATATTTAAAGCAGTTAGATTGACCACTTATTATATGTAGCTGGGACAGGGAGATGTGGACTTCTAAGAGGCTGTGGTATGACGTACTTTGCAGTTAGGTTCATGAACTAATAAAAGCAACATCTCTTGGAAATTTTGGAAATCTTGGATCATTAGGAGTTAGTGACGAAAACAGTTTGTCTAAAATCTGCAACTGTGTCTCATACAAGTATTTGCAAGAGGAAACAGTTCAACCTGACCAAGAACTTTCAAGATCATACCCATAGCAGTGGTGCTATAGTACTAGTAGATGATTTAATCTGGTTTTGAGACTTTCGTTTCTACACTGGAATTACTGCTTCAGTGATCTCTGCCTGCCTTATACTGTTGCTTTTTATGACAGACAATGCAGGTCTTCCTGTTTACTTTCCCAACAAACAAGTCAGTCAAGTAACCTTTTAGGAAATATTGCAGGTCACTTCTGAAGCATGCCTCACTGCGTGGAAACCTTTATTGCCAGGATGAATGATATTCTTAGATATTCATGGGAAATAAACAGCAGTAATCCTGACGGGAGGTGTTGGCAGAATGAAGTGTGAACAGGAAACGATTAAAGATAAAAGGCAATCTCAGGAGTTACCTGTAGCTCGCTGTGTGATTATAGGTGTGGCTGGAACAGGTCACAACACAACACAGCACCTGCCAACAACAAGCGAATCGGGATCCAAAGTTCGCTCCTCTCCCAGGCTGGACCCCTGTTATATAACCAGGCTGGTCACACTGAATAAAGTGCTTAGTGCTTAGCACACACTTTTTAGCTCTGCCAGTATTTCACTGTAGTCAGAAACATATGCTCTGTGTCTTGTGAGCAAAGCTGTAGTGACTCCTAGATTAAGCTTCCAAAACATTTAGCATTTAAATATTTACCTTCATTTTCATTGTAATTATGCAGTGAATGAGGCAGGAGTCTAGGCAAAAACAGTGTATGCTCATGTAATAAGGGCTGCCTCATAATGACAAGGGAGGCAAATGATGGTTGCACCATCCACCATCATTTAGTATTTCCCAATCACTGTGAGTTTTTTGGGTTGTTGGGTTCTTTTGGTGTTTGGCTTTGTTGTTGTTGTTTTTTCTTAAAAAATGAAACACACCAGCTTTTAGTCATATTGGCCACCTTCCTTCCAACACAGATTTAGTGTTTTAAATAATACTGTACATGCTTTCTAGTACAGAAGGTCATGCATATCATCTATGCGATTATCAGTTTGCTATTTTAATTTACTATGAGTTCTCATTTCTGAATAACAGGATATGTGTGACAAATGTGGGCCATGCATTTTGTGAGTGTTAGCTTCTATTTTTCTGCATACTGTGCCTGAATCTTTGGGATTTGGGAAAAGAGACAGAAAATATGAAGTCATGGGTAATACTTAGTGCTTTAATGGAGCTCTCTGAAATAACTCTTCCAGTTTACATCCTGGAATTGATACCCTGCCACACCAATTATGTAGCTGGCCCTCCTCAGCCTCCACCACCCTGACCTGTCTTCAGAGAACTCCTCTAAGTCAATCCAGAAGAGTGATGTTTTTGTGGGGAGCAGGATGTGCAAGTCTTGCTTGGAAGATGTTCTTCCCGTAAATAGGTAGCCTTTATCTGAGACCTGTCATTTGCATTTCAAATTATGTGGTCAAGAGGTGAGTGGACTACCTGGTATAAGTAGAACATGCATATGTAGTAGGTGAGTTCACAGATCTGAATCTCAGCTTTTTAAACCAGTGCTGGTGAGAGGGGGAGATGGAGGGAGGAGGCTTCCGTGCTCAATAGCAAAATCTCTCCGTGCTCAGCCTGCTCTCTGGTCTCTCCTTTCTCAGATGGAGGGTGATTACCACTCTCCCTTATTTATTCTTACCCTTTTCTTTCTCCTTTGTGATTCCTTTGAGCTGGTGTTTGTCTTTGTTGCCAGGTCTAGGCTTGCTCAGGCTTTTCAATTGTTAGCCTCAGTTTAATCTTCTTTGAAAGCTGAGTCTTGTGCTAAAGAAGGATGAGCACTGTGTCAAGCAGTACACTTTCGGTCACTGTGTAGCTCTGCAGTCTGGGAAGTTCACCGTGTGCTACTCCTCATTAGCTACAGCAACCCAAGTTACCGGGAGTGGAATGCATTACTTATGCAAGTCTTATGTAAGATACTCAGCAGAACAATTTAGACATAATCACTGAGGTAAGAGGGTGGTTCCAGGATGTACCCACTGTTCTTAAAATATTAGCTCAACAAATCAGCAGTAGGTAAGCAACAGGAGCAGACTAGTTAGCTAAGCAGGTTTTTTTTGTTGATGAGTCTCTCTAAGGCACTGCCCTGCCCGTGCTGAAAAAGGCCGATCTCCCATCTTTCAAACTGGTGCAAAGAAATTTGCTTAGACACCAGAAATGTTGCTGCATTCCCTCACCTGGAGAGGGAGTAATTGTTTGGGGCACACATGATTTGCAGTTTGGATTCTAGCTCCTCCCTGGGTAGGTCTGTTTACTTTAAACTGCTGGCTGAGGTTGGGTCTAAGGGTGCTCACACACACAGATGGCAAACAGGTTTGACTTGACTGAGGATCTCACAGTGGGGAGGTTGGAGGCAAACTGCAGAGCCCCAGCAAATGAAAGACATGAAAAAATGAAGCAGCCTAGTTATGTTTGAAAAGTCTTAAATGTATCTAAGCTTTTGCTTTTGTGTCTCTACTCGCAGCTTTCAGGGGAGACTGGCTTAACAGCAAAAGAAAATCTAGATTGCTTCTGGTAGATGCGTATCTTCTCCCAGGCTGTCTCATGCAGTGCTTCCCCATGTTGTTTCACTCCCACATTGCACAAGGCTAAGTGACTTTACACTCTGAGCTGTCAACTCTGAGGAGGATAGGCACCATCAAAACAATAACTAAGCTATTTTCAAAGTTTCTAGGATGAAATGCTAGTTCTCAGTCATGCCTACCAATCGTTTTACTATAGATATGCATGTACGCTCTTGGAAAACACAGAACAGTAACCACATGAGTTTTTAATTGCTTGTAAAGTTAAAATTTCCTTTGCTAGCCTTTTTTTTCTGTGTTGCTTTTAATGTTAGGGCAGAGTAGTCCTTAGAGATGTAACCCAAACATCTGAATATATATTGCTTTAGAAGACATCTTTCACCAGCAGGCAGATGGAAGTATTTCTGATGTGAAGGGAAGTGAAAGAGTTTGCAGAAAGAGGTGAGCTCTGACATATTGTCAGAGCTTGTACAAGCTGTGTTTGCACTAGCTCTGCCAAGTGTGCACTACTGACAGCTTTGCGCTGCTTCGAGGGCTCAGTGGAAGCTGTGCCTGAGAAGGGCTCCCATGTAGGCATGAGATTATGCAAGCTGCTCAAAACACAGCTGGGAATCCTAACAGCATTTGAAGAAATGGTGAAGTGTTGACTCCAAGCCCCGTCTTGCATCCGCTCTAACAGAGCTCTGCACTGCTGCAGCCTCTCCTGGCACCACCCCTGACAACACCTACACCGGTACCCCTCAAATGAGAGTTAGGGCCCAGACTTTTGCTAGGGAAACAATGGTTTGGAAAGTTTTCTGCTCTCAGATGTAAAGCAAAATGGACTTGGCTTCTTCAGTCAAAAGAATGTGGCATGCGAAAAGAAATGGGGTGCAATTTAGACAGCAAGGGCCACAACACTCATGTTGTCTGATGCGAGTCATACAAACCAACAAAAATATTGAAGTACATAAAAAATTCAGACAACTGAAGCTAGCTGAGTGGAAGGTATGTGGGGAGCAAGCTATGTTCTCCAGTGTAACATTTCAAATTAATTTGCTTTAGACATGTTCAGGGCTCAGCTTTCAGTGAATGTTCCTGAGTTTGAAATATGCGATGTAGAAACTTGTGACACATGAGTCCATATGCAAGATTTGGAAGTGAAATGTAAATTTCCTTTGTAAAAAGAGGCATGATGTCATAAGCTAGCTTGAGCCAAAATAGAATAGTAATGCTACAAAAAGGAGAGGATTGTGCCCTCATATCATTGTTCATTCCTGGCTGTTGTGGTATTGATAGGTCTTTTTTTTTCTGGCTGTTTTGCTGGTTGGGTTTTTTGGCTGTTATTTGCTCTGCGAAAAGAAAAGTAAAGGCCAGAGTTGGTGCCCTTGGGAGGGGACTGGGACGTGGCTGGGACGGGGTGGAGGGAAGTGCCCACTTTCCGGAGCACTGAGCTGTCACATCGGTGCTGGCTGGGGCTAGAAACCACTGAAAGGGGCAAAAGCAACTGAAGGTTCATCTCTTCATCTGGAGTCATATCTGGCTCCAGAAATGGACCTAGAAAATGAACATTGTGAGCTGGTATTGCAGGCAATGCACAAGTCCATCTGGGCGCTTTCTATGTACCTTTTGCTCTCTGTACCTGCTGCCCTGTGCTGTCCTCATGTTCATTTGTGAGGCATCTACAGAAATCTTGTGACATCACTAGTGCTTTTTTTTTAACTCCAGGAAACCTCAGCTGATATTTTCAGATTTGGGAACTGGTGGCGGAACCAATGTCTAGGCTGTCTATCATTTTCTTGGGGGAAAAAGAAGGAAACTTGTGAGTCACTGCTGATATTCAAAGCCATGTACTGTAACCATTTCTATTAAGAAACAGTTGTTTTTACTAGTTTTATTATGAAAAAATTGTACCTATTCCCCAGGAATGCTGCAGGCAGGCCAGCAGTAAAACCAGTATTTCCGCTGAGGAGACGGAGTCTCTTCTCCAAGAAGCCTTTCTTTTTTCTCCTGCAGTGTGTAAGAAAGACATACAAAGCCAGCTGGTCAGATGGATTAGAAAGCACTGCACCACGTCAATGGGCACCCTTGTTTGTGTTGTTCAGAAGAGACTCTTAGTTAAGAAAGAAAGAAATGCCTCTCCTGTAATCGCCACTAACGAGGAGACCCAAGTGAAGTTTTTGTTTTTTAAAAGGCTTTGGCAAAAGAAATTTTGGACTTTCGGATTAGTTTATGTTCCCTCCCCCTCCCCACTTGATCCTTAAGGATTTGTCCGAGTCATGGATTTTTGCTGGGCTTGTTAACTCTGTTGTTATTTTATTTTATTTTTTTCAGCTGAGGGGATAAAGGAATCTTTCAGTGAGAGCCACTCACTGGGGATTAGCTGTGAGTGGACCGAAAAACACAGTGACTCCCCGGAGGGGGTGACCCCTGACTCCCGGGTCAGGTGGTGACTCATCTTTTGCCTCCAAGCTGAGGCAAGCTGAAGGCTCCCAACAAGTGTTTTCTCTCTCCGCACCGAACTTCCTCCGTGCACTGACAGGCAAGCGCAGAAGATGGGCTCTGTGTTATCACAGCTGCTGTTCTGCAAAACCGGGGAAAATGATAAAGTAGATAGAATATCAAAGGATATGGTAAACTGCTATTGGAAGGAAACCGTAACCGCTTTTACCACCGAAAGGGTCCTGCCTGCTTTCCTCCTCTATGATTTTCAGAGCTATGGGGGTTTTCCCTGCACAGCAGTGGTGCTTCAACTCATCGCGGAGCTGAAAGGTAGCAAGGGTGGCTTTTGGAAAAGTTTCTGTTATAGATGGTAACTCTACCCAGTCTTGATGGTATCACAGATTCTGTGGTGGTGGTGGCAGCAGAGAAAGGTTTCAAGGGAGCTGCTTGCACAAGCTTTAACTGCTGTGTGAATTGAACCCATTTACTTTGGCTGGGAAGTTACGAGCAATGCACTTGGGATGCAAAACAGTGTAGGAAAAGAAGCCAAAAATTAAACAGAAACCTTACATGTAACGGAGGTCAGACTGTGTTTGTAAGTCTAATATGTAGATAAGTATCGCTGAAAAAATGAGTTATGCAGATTAACTCTACTTTTGGGAAAATGGGTTAAATACTATGAATATCCAGTGTTTTACACAGTCTTTGAAATCCTGGCTGTTTTACAAAGCAGTCAACTGCATCCTTTTATCAGGTTATCAAGGGCTTGGATCAATTCGTGATGAATAAGCGTCCAACCTACCCTATTGAAAGGTCTGTCAGTCATTGTAGTGCACCGGTAGGTTTTCAAGAAACAGCTGTGGAGAAGGAACTTTTCCCTCCTAGCTATTGTTAGAGGAAAAGTAACAAATCGCTTTCATTGTTGGAAGGGAGTGTCAGCTCACACAGAATCAGGTTCAGTGATGTGTGTTATTTTTTGTGTGAATTAACTGGATGGAATTAGGCGAACCTTCAGTGAATTAAAACATTGTGCCTTAAAACAGGATTTTCCAACAAGTCATAGAAATCAGGCTTCAATGTAATTTAGATAAGATGCCCTGGCACACAATGAATGGGGGGAAACAGGAGAAGGGAAACAGTGATATTAAAGATACTATACATATTTAAGTACATATACATATACATTTGGTACATATTCATGTGCAAATAGAAATAGATAAGTGCTAGCTTTTCCTTCCCAGCTATTAATTAGTAATTTATTTCTTGTAAATGTGTACAGTAGAGAAATGCTCTTAGAGTCTTTATAGAAGGAACTAGCTGTAGCAGCTGTAGAGATATGTAGGAAGGGTCTCCATGAATGACGAGGCAGGCAAATAGGAAGAAATAATGTAAAAAGCTGGCAAGAGCAGGAGTAATCAAGGAGGAGTAGGTGATCTGCATTAAGCATAGAAAGGGAAGGATTTTAGGATTAAGAATATGGCAAACTGTGCATTTCCAACATCTCCTTTGCAACTCGTTCTGTGCAGACCTGATTTGTTGTTGGTCTGGAGTTCTTTTCCGAAGTTGGTTGCAGTTGATTAAATGCCTAGGCAATATAAGCAGTCTTAAAATTGTTAGCCGTTGGGAAACACAGGAAGTTGAAGTGTGCATTTGTCCACCAATGGCAGCTGTCATGAATGTGTCAAACTTACTTTTTGTCCTGGCTTTCCGTAAGGTATTAGATTAGGTTCAGAATCTCTGTGTTGGTTGTCAGGGTCCTTACTGGCTGGGAGTAAGGGTTTGTGGCAGACTCCTGAGAGTTGGAGGAGGAGAGCTGCAGCTGGTGGTTTCGCTCCTTGGCTGCAAAGAAATCTTCTTCAGTCAGGGTCAGATTGCTGAAGGTAAAGCAATATGTTACATCTGATCATGTCTCCTTTTGTACGGGGAGACACTTGGTGCCCTGTCCTCACTCATTGCTTTTCTTCCCTGCTCTTGGCTGCCTGCTCCCCCCAGCTGGCAACAAGTCTAGGGCTCATCAAGCCCCAAGTGAAACGGATTGAACTCGCTGGCCTGGAAGAAAACTAATGTGACAAAAAAGTGAATTGTTTGCTTCTGGGTTAATGAACTGAACCAGCTCAGTGAAGGCTCTGATGAACATTAGTGTGATGCCAGAGAAAGGGTGTGTTAGCATGACTGGGACAGAGAGAATAAAGGGCAGGACTAGGGTGCTACTTTTGGCAATGATGAAGTGCGAGAGTGACTCAACTCTGATGTGCAACTTCCCCAAGTGGATCTTCATATGGGACTGTGAAACAGGAACTACTTTTAGCAGAAGCTGTGCCATCATCAGTCATGATCATAAACAGCCAACGGTATGTGTGCTAAAACAAGAGATGACAGTGTGCATGCAGGACTTGCAAATTTGTTCAGATGGAGAGCAAAGAACACGTGGTAGATGTTTGCCACACTGTTCAATGTGCTGCTGGAAGCCACTCTGGCCCTGTAACGGTGAAAGTTATATCAGAACATACTGTGGGGGTAAAATAAGTAATCAAGATGAAGGGAGATTTATTCCCAATCTTGCAATAAACGTCACAAAAATGCCCTTCTCCTAAAGAAGAAACACTGTGTCTGTAGGATATGATGAAAAATGTTAATCATACATTAATTTCCTTAGACTGGTGTTTCAGGGTAGTCCAGGGTTCTCATTTATTTTGGTTCTTTTATCATGGCTTTTTTAAGGCTTATTTGAAAAGCATTTGCAAGCTCTGTTTCATATCAGCTAGCCAAGTTCCTCTTAGCTGTGTTGTGCTGGAGGCCAGGGCTGAGACCTCTGCATCGCACGGTGACCCAAGAATTTGGGCAGAGAGTTGTGTTCTGATTTATTGAAAGTATGAAGGAGAAAAGTTGCATCTCATATTGTGTTCACAGCTTCAGTGAGTTTGAACAATCAGGTCTCTAATGAATATCAGTAGTAAGGAGTATGAGTAGAGGAAAGTTTTTCCTTTAGTAAAGGAAACAGATTAGAGATTTTACCCTTAAGCTTTTTGCCCGTATGTCCTTTTTTTTCTTGTCTTTTCTTCCCCACCTTGCATGCTTTTATTCTTGTTGCTGTCTTTTGCTCAAACCATGTGTCTAAAGTTAACAGAGAATGAACATACTGCTTTACGTAGAAGGTTTTCTTTGCTCACAATGTAAACGCAAACCCTTTTCCAAGTAGTAGAATTCTGTAGACAACAAATTGTGGAAGCTGAGATATGTGTGTGACTATAGGACATCCCCTTCACCCCTTCCCAGCTTGCACCTGATGTTATCAATGTGCTTTCCAGAACCTCTGTGCTTCATTTGCAACTCTGTGTGGTCTTTGATGGAAGAGGTGCTGCTGCTTCAGCCCTGGGTTGGCTGCACAGAGAGATTCAGGGCTATCTCAGCAGAAATACTGGTTTTGCTGCTGGCCGGCCTGCAGTGTTCCTGGGGAATAGGTACAATTTTTTCATAATGGCTTCAAGGTGCACTAGGAGAGGTTTTTATTGAATATTAGGAAAAATTTCTTCACAAAAAGGGTTGTCAAGCATTGTAACAGGCTGCCCAGGGAAGTGGTTGTGTCACCATCCTTGGAGGTGTTCAGAAGAGGTGTAGCTGTGGTGCTTGGTGACATGGTCTGTTGGTGGACCTGGCACTTCTAGATTAATAGCCATAGTCAATGATCTTAAAGGTCTTTTCCAACCTAAGCAATTCTATGAAACTAGGCCTGTTGGTACTGACTTACTGTCTAAGACTGTGAATGGCAGTTGAGGATGTCACATGTTGCAGTGTCACTCTTCAAGTAGCTAGCAGCTTTCCTACTGAAATAGAACATTACCCAAAGGCCTCTCAGCCCGGAGTGTATCAAAGAAGGAATGAACCACTTATTTTTGCATTGGTCACACTTCAAGGGATAGCCCTTAAACTTTAAAAAGTAAAAACACATTTTTGTTAATTTTAAACCAGGCTATCTTCATTACTATTTCAACTGAATTGTGACATCTATTGTTCTAAGTAAATAACTGGACCATTTAAGGTAGAGGCATCAGAAAGAGCCAGATACTGTACAGTTGTCCTTGATACAGTCATTTATAGCAACTTCAGTATTTGTCTTCTCAGATACTGCTGTAGCTTTAGGAAACTTCAGGCTTTGCCACAGTTCAATCATATTCGAAAAGTTCATTGAGTCTTAGCAAGAGTTTTGCTCTGACCTGAGCTGGCTCTTAGCTTTCACACGTTATTAGTATTAGCATTGTGATTTCTTCTTTCATAGAATCGTAGAATGGCACAGGCTGGAAGGAACCTTAGAGATCATCTAGTCCAACCTCCCTGTCATGAGCAGGGATGCCTCTCAACTAGATCATGATACTCAAGGCTCCATCCAACTTGGCCTTGAACACCTCCAGGGAGAGGGCAGCCACAACATCTCTGGGCAATTTATTCCAAAGTCTTGCTGCCCTCGTACTGAATAACTTCTTCCTAAGGTCCAATCTAAATCTATTCTCCTTCAAATTAAACCCATTTCCCCTTGTCCTATCAGTGGACACTCTTGTAAAATGTCCCTCCCCAGCCTTCCTGTAGGTTCCCTTCAGGTACTGGAAGGCAGCTATTAGGTCCTCCTGAAGTCTTCTCTTTTCAAGACTGAACAGTCTCAGCTCCTGCAGCCTGTCCTCATAGCAGAGGTGCTCCAGCCCCTGGATCATCCTTGTGGCCTCCTCTGAACACGCTCCAACAGATCCATGTCCCTCTTATGGTGGGGGCACCAAAATTGGATGCAGTATTGGAGGTGGGGTCTCACAAGAGCAGAGTAAAGTGGGGAGAATCACCTCTCTTGACCTGCTGACCACGCTTCTCTTGATACACCCCAGGATGCGGCTGGCCGCCTGGGCTGCATGAGCGCCCTGCTGGCTCATGTTGAGCTTCTCATCTATCAACACCCCTAAATCCTTCTCTTACACCCCTAAATCCTCAAAGAAACACTAGCCTTTACTCACAGAACAAGGACTCTGTGAAATGAAGACTCTTATTTCAGGTTTTTCTTCTTTTAGTTATAAATGCCCTTTAAAATAAATCTGTAAATGCAAGATATAATTCAGATCAGCTGGAGCAATACATTCAGTGGATCATGCACAGAAATTAGTAGGCGTTCCTCATATGTCATCCAGATTTATTTTTTTTAAATGTTCTTGGCTAAAACATAGTGGTTTTGTGCGGACAACAGTACTAATGTTCTGATGACCCCTTCCCTCCCCTCCAAACCCACCACTAACCACCTGGAATGAAGTTATTTTTATAATTGGCAGATTTTCTATAAGCAAAAGGTTTGGGATTTAGCAGCTGGATGGAAATGCCTGGCATGCTTTCTGTGGTCATCCTTGACTTGCAGACATTACAGGATAAGGCAAATGTGCTGCAAACATATGGTATATTTGCATCTTTGCCAAGGGGTTGATGACTGGCCTAGCTGAGTTACCCACCTATAGGCCACCTAGTTCTCCGCATTTAAGCCTTCCTAAGGGATCAGTGTGTCTTGAAGCTGGAAAGTTGGTAAATCTGTTGAATTGGAAGTATCCACAAAATCTCAACATAGATCCCCATAGGGTTGTTGAGTCTGTCAGATTGGTTTGACAAAGGTTTACTGTAAAATGCATTATGTACTCTGATATTCTTTATCAAGTATCCTGAAGTTATTTTTAAGTGTTGTTAGAAAGGACTTCAGAGTGACAGTCTTGGTGAGGACCCTTCACCCTTCAGCATTTCCTTATGCCTCTTTGCAGATGCCAAAATGATCTGTTCTTTTCTGCTCTACATGTTTCTTTCTAGTTTCTGTTTTGTCCAAGCTCAGGCAAACTAAACAGCACTTTAGAGTCATCTTCCACTGGGCCTGTGTGCTTTCTACACTAGCTAAGCTGTCACCCTCAGATTTCTACAGACAGAAAGCAAATCATGACTGTCTGAAATACAAGAAAAAGGAGAAAACCAGATATATCTTTTCCCCACAGTCCACACAGATTATGAGAACTTTCTGCACTTTTCCTGATTCAAGAAATTATTTTTTAAAGTGAACAGGACCATGGTGGAGTGATGGTTCAGTATCATCTTTGATTATGTTGCCTCTGGAGAAAGCTGATCCTGAGCACTGGGAGCTCCCACAGGTCCCATTGGGATTAGAGTCCCTGAGCCTTTGAGAGATGGCAGGTTGCTGCATCCCAGTGGGCTGTAATTCCCAGTGCTCAACATGGCAGGTACGTGCATTTGACTTTGCCACAAGGTCCTCAGTCTCTGACGTTCCCACACATTTTCAGCAGCAGGACAGGGTTCAAATGATAGTAACAGAGGTAGTGGGAAGCTGACAACTGAGTATAAGCAGCATCTCAGTTGTTGTCAACTTTTCCTGGAGTCGTACAGCTATTCTGATGGAGGTACAGGCCGGCTTGTAAACCTGAGGGTCTCAGTTCCCTGATGTTTTGCTGGGTGTTATTTGCCCACGGTTTAGGCCAAGAACCAGGAATCTGGGGGTCATAAGCTGAAATAATTTCATGATTTCTCTGTTTACAGCCAAAACTGTGTGCATGGTCCTCTTTGTGGAAAGCTCCAGTGAGCCTTTGAACATGGATGCTATTAATGTGACAGAGCTGGGATTTTACCCTGGGCATTTTTACATTTGCATGCATAATTCGCTCTGAGTAGCTTCAGACAACATGATGATTAAAAATGCCTAAGCAGGTCTCCACAAGCGCTGTCCCTGTGCCACGCTTCATAGCATCATACTGACGTTACGTGCTTGAGGTGGTGAAGGAAGAAGGATGACTTTCAGAGCGAGTATTGAGTAGATTGTCATCACGGACATATCCTCATCCATAGGAGTGTGAGTTCTCTCGAAATCATCATTTTAAGTAGTGAAACAGGGTGTTGCTTACTGACCTATACCATATCTACTGCCTGAGGCTCTCAGCACCTGTTCTGAGGCATTGTAATACTTGTACAAACAATTTTCCCTCAAGCTCTCAGCCTTCACAGGCTCTTTACACTTCTCCCTTCTGTGCCTTCCTGGTCACCCCACATCTTGGTCACCCCTTTTCTGCCTGGGTGCGACTCCCAGGAGTGCTGAGCAACTCCAGGCTCCTGTTACACTGGGAAATGCCTAACTCGCTACCTTTAAGAAATGTACGTGGTAGGAAAGATGATTTCCAAAAACAAACAGCACAGAGATCCAAGCCTGTTCGTTCCTGGTGTTTTAGGTCTCAGGCTCTGCTTTGATCAAGCCTCACAAATGTTAAGTCTGAACTTGTGCCAGTGTCTGATCTGACAATGTTTTGATTTGAAGAAAACGCCAGTGTTTCTTTGATTTTTTTTTTTAAATATTTTTTTAAATTTTCTTTTCATGAGAGAAATTAAGCTTGAGTGGTTTTAAAGGGAATATTTTAACTATTTGGAACAGTTCCTGTGACATGAAATGATGTGACTGATAGCAGTGATAGCCAAACCCTGGCCCTTGTGTCTCTGCACTCGGAACAGAGTCAGAGACAGCCGGGGAATCCTCCCAGGATTTACAACTCCTTTTGTGTAGGTTCATTAGCAAGTAAATCAAATGTAAATCGGTTTAAATAGAAAGCTAGGTTAAGGTTTAATGGGCAGATAGTTCGAGAGTTGCCCTGGAGAAAGCTGTTGCAGCCCTTTGCTGTTGACATGGGTTAGTTCCTGGCCTCTTTCTGCTGCACATTAATGGAAACTACTCGGACAGACAACCTGGAGCAAGGAGATGAGCCTTTTGTCTCAAGACACTTGTTTATTCCCTCTTGTTCTGATCACGGGGCTTTTTCTGACAACTTTTTGAGTGGGTTTTTCTGTCCTCTTGAGGCGTTACTTGGGTCCAGCTCTCTTTGAAGGAAGAATTCCTTGTGCTGGACCGTTTCCTTAAATTGCTCCAAGTGTTTTGGTGAATGAAAATTGTAGCCTGGTATTACAGCTTTTCATTGCTGTCTACTCTTGACAGTTATTTTTGCTGAGAGATGCATTTTAAGAACCAAATGAGTTTATGTACAGTTGAAAAAATAAAATCTTCTCCAAGCAGAGAAGCTTATTAGTAAAATTATACCAAATTTTCTTTTTGGGTGATGGGTATGCTAAACTCATGGGAAGGATTCACACACAAAAGAGTTGTGTTTGGATCCTAGAGTACACTTGGCAATAATATGAATTGCCAAAGATGCCTGAGATAAATCATTTTCCCTTCGTGTCTTGCTGATTGGTGTAGTACGTACCGTGCACAGCAAGTGCTTTCACCTGGCTCCTACCCTTGGGCCCTATAGACTCAGTCCCTTATGTGAAGGAGCAGCACATGAGATGACTAAGTTGTCTGTCAACACTCAACTGCATCTAATTTGTAAGGGCCAAACATAGCCTCTGTATGGAAGGAGGACTTCTGTGCATATAAGTTAACTTCTGGCAGTTGCTGTTGTCTTTGTAAATTGCCCAGGGTTGCCACAGTCTACCAAGTACGTGCCTAGTGGGGCACTCTGATCTGCCTGTCTCTCCACAGCCTTATGGAGCCTTCTCTGAATTTTTGCAGAGAAGTTCAGGATGGCAGTTGCTGAAGTTAGAACCGTGCAATCCTGTGGCTTAGAAAACCACTTAGGTTCATGACAGCCATACCTTCTATTTTATCCAAGATTCAAGACTCATGACATGCTCCAGGTCATGTTATATATCAGTCTCATCTTTTCCTTACCTCCCATCTGCAGTAATACATGATTATCCCTTCTTTTGCAGCAGCACCAGTGCTCATGAAGATCTTCTGCACTGTCTCAGTGAGCTGATCCAGCCAGAAAGTAATGTGAAGAAGTGATGAACTACCTGCTCCCTAGGAGGTCCGTGGGAAGAGGGTGAGAACACATATTCAGAGTGAGGGAGAATTTATACTGCGTAAATCCTCAATGATTTGGATGGGGAATTTCTAACTAAGAGCCTTATCTGAGTCATTGTTAATTGTTAACATTACCATGTTCATCCTGCAGTAGTATCTGTAAGCTGCAATCCTGATAGTAGCACCACTGTGCCTGACTCTTTGTACACACCAGAGAAAAACTGCAGTGTTTGCAGTCTCCATAAATGGGATAGACAAACACAACCAATGACAATGCAAAGGTGCTTCATTCAGAAAAGTCATGCTGTTCTGGATGAAATGT
>NW_009713040.1:0-1115 GCF_000703405.1 Apaloderma vittatum | reverse complement strand
CCCTGTATTCTGTCCGACAGGGACTGTAGCTTAGGCAGGGATGCAGGGAATACAGCATGTGTAGTGTTGCTCTATGCGGTGCAACATTGCAGCTACAAAGAAACCAGACTTCTGCACTGAAAGTTGTCTCCAAATCAGAATAGTTTCTGAGGGACTTACTCTAGAGTAGTTTGTCTGAACTGACAAAGTCTTGCCTTGAATACCTGTGCACAAGCCATTGCAGTGAGTTCCTGTCTTATGCAATGTTGCTTTCATTGTGTTCTCCCAAAAATTCACTGAATGTTTATTATTTCTTGTATCTGAGATAAGATGAACAGTTGCTTCTCATTTATCTTTCCTATGACATTCATAACTTTGTCAACCAGTGTAAATGAAGCTATATTACATTCTTCAAGTGAGAGGTGACGCAACTTTTTATGACCCAGGCTGTTATTTGGAGAAAACTGTGGCTATGGGGATGGGAACAGCATGATGTCCTTTATGAAAAGGCTGAGCCCTCATCACTCCAATGCTATGATCTGCTTCTGGGAGTCAAGGTACATTTGCAGTTATAAGCTGCAAACTGAAGGAAGTATTCCTTTAAACATTGCTGTGAGTTTAGGTTTGTGACTTGATTCAGATATGTTGGATTTTTCTCTTTTTTTTTTTTAGCTGGATATTTGTCTCTGGCTGAAGCAGAATAATAGAAGTTTCTTCTCTGCAGCAGAAATTTTGATAGCGAGTGTATATATCAGCTTTTCAGCCACCACTGCCTAGTGCCTCAACTTTTAACTTAGCCATCACTTATCTTGTATCACTACCCTGGGCTGTGAACTGCAGTTGATGAGCAGGTAGATGTGGACCTCACAGTTGGGCACCATGTCTGTGTGGAGGAGGGAAGGCCAGCCAGGGGCTGCTATCCTTTTTAGCCAGTACTGTTGATTCTTTATTGTCGAATCATTTGAAAGCAAAATGAGTGAACTACAAGGCTTAAAGTAGTTTTACCACTATCCTCTTTTTGTGAGTATCATGGTCACCTCAGTGTGTGTCATCTGTTGAAGGGCACACTGCATCAGCTACTGCAGGTGCCTTGGTGTCAT
This sequence comes from Apaloderma vittatum, assembly GCF_000703405.1. Taxonomy (NCBI): domain Eukaryota; kingdom Metazoa; phylum Chordata; class Aves; order Trogoniformes; family Trogonidae; genus Apaloderma; species Apaloderma vittatum. The sequence goes on along the minus strand of NW_009713040.1, from coordinate 36 downwards.
TTACTGATCATAGAATCATAGAATTGTCTGGGTTGG
>NW_009713039.1:49301-56535 GCF_000703405.1 Apaloderma vittatum | reverse complement strand
TTCCATCCCTGACAATTCTGATTCTATGAATGCAACTGCCTTATTTTTCACAGGGCCTCCTTTGATGTAACCAAGTACAGGTTCAGTATAAGGTCACCGCTTGTGACCTGAGGCCTCAGCGACTCACGCTAAGCAACCAAAGCTAAGCAAACAGCATGCTATATCACACACCATTATAGCTTTGAGTGATTAATTCTGTATAAAACTTATTTAAGCTAAAAAAACCAGTACCTCTTAACACTCAAAAAAAGAGAGAGCTTTATTAAGAGTTAAAACGTTTTACACTAAAAGACTTTTAAAATTGTGGGGTTTTAACTCAGTAGATCAGGTGCTTCTGCATATCCATCGTGAGGGTACCTGAGTAAGAGGACAGCAGGCAGGACCACTCAGGGTGTAGCTGAAGAAGCAGGTTTGAGTGTATAATCGCTGGTGGTGATGTGCAAGGAGGAAAGAACTCAACTTGGTCTGACAACTGGAAAGATAACAGTACTTCATGAACAAAAAATTCTGACCCCTTAAAAATGGTGAGATGAATTTTGTCCAGGCTGGAATCGGCCACCCAAATACATGCAGTCACAACAGATCTACAATATAATCAAAAAGCACAAGTGCAAGTCAAGAAGATACCCAAACTGTATTTAATCAGAAATTGGCACATTGAAGACACTTGTTGCAAAGACTAGTCTAGAAGAAATCCCGACTATTTACCCAGAATGATACTGAAAACATCAACTCTCTAAGACTCAGTTTTGGAATTTTAGCAAGCAGACATTCTTTATTGCAGGGCTGGATGCACCCTCCTAGCACACATACCATAATCTATAGTAAGCAAAGCTTATACTGTTCTAATACGTACATATTAATTATAGTTCTTGGAATTGTCATACATATTTATATTCTTTCCTAGATATTATTTGCATAGTGTCCAGCCTTTTGGACATGCGCTATTAAATGGGTCGGTAGTCTTTTGGGGTCCTCTGGTGGTCCTCGAGATCCTCTGGCTGTCATTTTCTTGGTGTCTTCTAGTTGAACTCTCCCTTGAGACATGTGCATTGTGGGTCATCGTCGATGGCTCAGTTCCTCTTCTCCATTATCTGGTCCCAAACTGGTCCTGGCAAATTTTAATCGCAAAGCTCAACAAGGCCTAAGGTTTCTTATCTATTTGTTCCTACTAACAACAAAACTCAAGGTTTTCTCATCATAGGAAGTTTTGAAGATTTTCATTTTGCACTACAGAGCGTTTGTTCAGGGCTCAAGCACGCAAAAATCAAACACTTCAGAGGGGAGTTTTTCACCTCATGTCTTTGTTCAAGGCATCATGAGAAGTAAGTCTTGCACAGTCATTTAATTACTAGAAATTGCTAAAACAAAGCCAGCTTTGTTCTGTCTGCATTATGATTGCTTTTATACTGTATTTTTGCCTCCTGATTGCCAAATACAAGCCTGCGACAAACAGCAGCAGGCCCTTTTCCTAAGAAATCTGGAAAGCTTTATGTTTAAAATAAAAAAATAATCACTCATATTCACACATCTGTGGGTTTGAAGAGAACATTCTATTTCCACCTAGATTTTAAAATGGGCAGAGTCCATATTTCCATGGAAAAGCGGCACCTTAATGACCCAGTCTGCCACGTCAGCACTGAGACTCTCACACAACAAGTTATTCAACTCAGCCATGTGGACATCACCTGTATTATAAGTTCTTCAAGAGGGGCAGAGCAAACTGGGCTTTTGATTTCCTGGGTAGAGGATTGCATTTCACTCGTGGATGTTACTCAGATGGTTGAGTGAAGAGGTCAGGCAGTCTCTGGGGAGTAAGAGGAACACAAGCACTTCCACCTTTTGTGCAAAGCAAATTTGAAATCAGGTAAACTGCATTAATCTTTTTCAGTTCCTAGCACTACGTGGTTTGCTGAGGCATCATACTAATGAGAGGTAGTTCTTTATGCATGTGTGAATGTAAAACCAAACATTCCCAAATACTTTTTTAGAATGTTGTTGGCGTTTAAGCCCAGTTGGCAAAGAAGCACCACCGCTCGCTCACATCTTTTTCAGTTCCTAGCACTACGTGGTTTGCTGAGGCATCATACTAATGAGAGGTAGTTCTTTATGCAAATACTTTTTTAGAATGTTGTTGGTGTTTAAGCCCAGTTGGCAAAAAAGCACCACCACTCGCTCACTCCTCCACCACCGGTGGGATGGTGGGGAGTATTGGAAGTAAAAGGTAAAACCTTGTGGGCTGCAATAAGGACAGTTTAATAGGACAACACAAGGAGAGAAGAAACAATAATAACAATAATACTGATAAAAGAATATAGTCATGCACAATGCAATTGCTCACCACCCAGAACCCAACGCTCAGGCCCTTCCCCAAGCATGATCTCCCGGTTATATACTGAGCGTGACCTCACATGGTATCGAATATCCCCTGGGCTAATTCAGGTCAGCTGTCCCAGCTTCTTGTGAAAATTCACCCTATCCCAGGTGAACCCAGCGCAACCGCTCAGATGATGTTCAGTGCTGCACTGTCCAACCTCCTCTTGTCCTTAACAATGGGAACCATCTCTGCTATCAGACAAGCAAACAGTAATATGTTTTACTTGCTTGGTAGATCTATTTTTTTTTAACCTCTGTTTTCTGTTTTAGAAAGCTGATACTGGCTGTCAGTTGAAGTATTATTGTGACAAATTTATCCTGTGAATAACCTAAGATTCATATAGAAACATGACAAGCATCCTTAAGTCGTGGCTCCTCCTAACCAGTAATGACTGGATTTGGGACAGCAACCTATACATGACATCCTACTACTAATACCCTATATGAATTATTTCCCTGTGGCATCGGGATGCCTTGTGAAATGAGAATTCAGCTCTCTGATTCTTCTTTGTTTTGTGAGCATTGAAGCGCTTTCCTGATTTTAAAAAGAACTAACTCCACAGATCCTTCTGATTTGTTCGTACGTAAGCCAGAATACCAGAGACCAAGGAGCCTGTGAAAGCAAACACTGAAGTTAAAGGCTTAAAACCGAAGTGACACGGTAAATGAATCTATTAAACTGTCTCAGCTTAAAAATCATGTTCTTAAGATCAATCTCATATTTTGTCTTCCATAGAAATACCGTAGTTTTGCATCTGGTTAGGGATACTCAGTCCTTCACAAAACACCTAATTTTTTTTTCCAGCTTGCCAACTCAATAAATGTTTGCCCTGAAATGTGTCATACTTGGGGGCTACTTCAAGATGAATGCTTTATAAACAAAACAAAAAAAAAGCTTATTTGTTCTAAAACCTTTATCAGGAAATTACATGCTTCTCCTTGCATAAAATTTACACCCTGCGGGCATTCAGTTGAATTCTTTAACATTTTTTTTTTTTGGCAGTAGATTGGTTCTTGGCAAAAGGCTGCCTTGTGCCTAGGAAACACCTTTTTCCTGCTCCTCTAAAACACCTGCTAAACATTCCCGAAATTAGAAGCCTTTGAGAAATCTAAGGTGGCATATGCTCCATGGAAATTTTTAGCTTAGCAGTAAACTCTTAACAACCCCATCAACACTGAATGTCCTCTGGCTTGAGGATATGGGGACTGAGCAACTGAGCGGAACTGCTTTTACCATGAAGTTAATAACGAGACTCAAACAGTTTTGGAAAAGTGTTGACACGGATAGAACTTCTTACATTTTAATGCCATGTCGTTGAACTGTCTTGCAGAGGGAGTTAAAAGGCACTTACCATTCGCATCCAGGTTGGTATAAAGCCTTTGTAGAGAGACAAAAACCCTTCACCCTGGACAGTTTGATTCAAGCAGTCCATGGAAGACTTGTAGAGCAGACCTCTGGCAATGTGGAAGGAGAACAAATACTGTTAGAAACACGAATATGCAACGTTAAAAATAATCCACCTCCTCTGAAAAATGATCTGTATCAGATAAATTTGTACAAGCAAGAGCTCTTTCATAAGCTCACTGGAGTCTCATAGGAACTGAAAAGCACTAAGGGACTGGTTATGCTTAGGTGGCCATCACAACAAACCCCCCTGGACATGCAAAACTTCATAAAATGATCGCCAGAAAGATGAAGAGCAAGTTAGAGACTTAGCACTTCACTCCAAATGAAATCAGTGAGACTCAGGGTTGCAACTTTCTACTGAGAAGTCAGTCTCTGAAGTTTCTGCACCTTCCTTGCTTATCTCTCGGCTGGTTCATTATCCGGGTTTTGACCACGTCAGCAGGAGTTCCCAGAACAGCAGCCACCAAGCCAGAACAGCAACTGCCAACAGCAACAGATAGGGAAGAAACTAAGATTTATCATGACAATTTAAGCACCACGATTCCAGTTCTAATAATATATTAGAACAGTTACCGAAAAATCATGAGTAATACTGCATAATTTAACATAAAAACTGGATTTGGAACTTAACACAGGCTGGATTTGGGAGGAGGCTTGCTAGTATTGCTCTTGCTCACATATTCTCCCAGCACCAGCTTCCCTCACCTCTGTATGCAGTTGTGAGGGATTAAGGACCTAAAATAGGCAATTTGTGATATTGTTTATATACAGCATTTTTCTTCCTAAGTTCATTAAAAGAGGTCGTTCTGCAGAGTTTAGATTGTTCATTCTTACGGTGTGCTAAAATGAAAACTAGGTTAGATAAAATAATAGTCATTCTAGAAGAGTGAAAATTCCTGTGCTCTCACAGATGTGTTTAAAAGCATCAGGAAGGCAGCTCTACTGAGGGCAGTTTTGTAGCAAAGGTTTCATCCTTTGGTTTGTGTACAAAAAAAAAAAAAAGTATTTTTTACTGTGCATTTTATCATCAGCATCACATCAAAAGGATAGGGGCTTCTCCCAGCACAGAGAGGCAGATCAAGACAGCGAGACTGGAAATGCTCCATAGGACAAAAGGGATAATCGGGGAATACAGCACCTGGCAACGCTGTGGGTCACACTATTGTCAACAAGCGGCGTGTTCAGAAGCAAAAAGTGCTTCACCGAGTCGTAAGCGGTCAGATCTATAAGGAGGAAAATGAGAAAAACAGCATTTTAAGAAGTAAATGGTTCATTATTGATGTTGGGTGGAGGCTTGGCTAGACCTAAATTTCCAGTGCAGCCCCTCGCACAGGCACAGCTCGCCCTCTGCTCCCAGATTCAGATGACAGCTGGGGCACCTGTGGCCTGTCGTTAGACACCTGGGTGCATGCTCCCTTCTACTACTGTCTTCTCTGATTTACCCTGCAAATGATAAAATAGATCCCAAATGGAAAATTCTGCTAAATAACTCACTAATGAAACCCAGAAATGTCACAATAAAGACAGTTCTACCTCTCCCACCTCTGTGCAAGTGTTGTAAAAAAAAAGTTTGGGACTTCAGACAAAAAAGAAATAGATGATGACATGGAAGCTATACCATGTTCTGAAAGCAGACCTGAGTTATGGCATCTGGGTGTCTGTATGAAAGATGGTGATCTGAGAGTTAACAGCAGATCTGGGTTACAGTTCCAATGCACTCACCTTAAAACTTAAGAGCCTGGCCTGCTAACTAGGGTGACCCTCCCAGCACTAGCCCAGAGAGACCCAGTGGAGGTAATAATTTCCCACTTGTAAAAGCGTTTGCTTGTTTAAATTCACATGCTGAGACTAGATGTTGTGTATGGAGAGACATACCTCAGTTAATAGCAATATATTACTATAGTAATAGTAATAATAGTCAGAGGTAGTAGTAAATATAATGGTTCCTCCTGCCGACATTATCTATCCAGTGATTCTTTTACTGCTGCTTAGCAAAGTGTAAGCTCACACCACCTGTTTTTCTGTCTTCAAAGATATTTTTTGGTCATACTGCTAACATATGCCTGTGCTGAATGACACAGAAATTAGTAGCTGTCATGCCAAGGCGATTTAAGCATGCAAAATGAAAAAACTGCCGAGGCCATGCTGTAAAAGTGCCACCAAGCACAGAGCAAATGTTTATGGTGGGCATCCACAGGTAGTCTCTTTTGGTCCCAAAGACATCTCCCTTCTTACTTTATAAAGAGAACCTTAGGAAGGAAAGCCAAGACTGTCCAACACAGCAGTTTTGGAATGACACAGGAAGTCTCCGTCTACATGTGGAAAGGAGTGATGAGCCTTCCTGGATGAGCCGGGCACTCAGCAGCCACTTCACCTTATCACCCTCTGTCCCTGCCTGAACCACCCTGTAGGTGTGCCTGTCTGCAGCTCCATCACACCATGCCTGGGCTGTGGACCTTGTTGATCTTGACACCGACCCATGGACCGTCTCCCTAGCTCAGCTGTGAACTTTTTGTACCACCACAGACCTGCTGGTGATCCCTGAGCTGTGTCTGACCCTGGTGATGCTCACCAGACCTGATGCTGGTTCAGTTTCCTGGCTTGGCCTCAGCCCTGGCTCATCACCACACGCCTCGTGAGGATCTGGATCTCAGTGGCACCTGGCTGCCTTCGCTGGCTCTGCCCTGCTCACCTGGCTTGGGCGCTAGGGAGCTGGGTCGTGGCTGGTGAGGTCCCTGCTTTGCCAGCCATGGGACCCTCTCAGCTCCCAGCTCACCAACCCTCAGGTTCAGATGCAAACTATTATTTTTAAGCAACTTGATTTCCACAGGAACTAGACGCTGAAGACAGATGTCACCTGTGGTGTGCTTCAAACTGGTCCCCAGTGTAGATAACCAAGAGATGAAGACCAGGGGAGTAGCTGACCTCTCCTTTCTAAAGCTCAGAGGTGGCCCTAAGTGCTGCAGACCAAGTTATGAAATTTACCTCCCATGTTCACCAGGGCAGCTCTCTGGACATTTGGCACCCATCCAGCCCAAAGCCCCCGAATTCCTCCTTCGGAGAGGATCTTCACGAATGCGTGGTGCACTCCTCGAAACCTGAAATCAATGTGCAACTAATAAGTAGAGAGCCCAGCTCTGGAGAAACCTTTGCATATTCCAGCGCTTTGCTGCACCAAGTCCTCACAAAGGAAAGGCAATTTATAGCTGCAAGGATCTGGCCCTCCAGGTCCATTTTTGATCATTTTTTGATCCATCATTGACTTCCATGACACGGTATTTTACCAGAAATACTGTCTGCCCTAATAAGCAGCATTTTGACAGGCAACATTTTGATCTCACGGCTGTGTTGAAATGCTGAATGTACAAGACAGCAAAGGATGCCAGCAAGTTCAGATGCAAAGAGTGGCCTGTCCTGGTATCTGCAGCAGGGTCTCAAGCCCCGTTGGCT
>NW_009713039.1:41775-49270 GCF_000703405.1 Apaloderma vittatum | reverse complement strand
GCGTCCTCCCCCCCCGGGAGCCACTCCCTCCATCTTTTCTTACAGCTTCCCTTCTTCAGGAAGCATCCTTCCCGTTCCCCGGAAGAGCACTGGCATGGACGTGCTGCACGTGTAGGATGGGGTGAGGGTTTGTGGTCCCTGGGACGAGCATATCTGAAAAAGGAAGGCGAGTATAAAAGGAATAAAGAGGAAATCTTGGATCCCTCCACCCTCTCCACTGCCCAGAGCCATCGTGTGCCTCCCAGGCATTGCTCTTTCCCCGAGAAGGGCTCTGAGCAGCTGTGGAGAGCGGGTGGCAGAAAACAGAAAACCAAACCCCAGGGCCAAAGAGTTATTATCAACAGGAAAAAAACACCAGCTTCGAGAGGAACCGACCGTAATGGCTTTCCTTCCAACTTCCTTTTTCCTTCCATCTGCATCTGCACCTTCACCAGATCAGTTGGGCTGGCGAAAAACTGTCCAATGGCACCTGCAGACATGCCTCCAACCACAGCTTTCCTGCCAAACAGGGAGAAAAAAACTGCTCTCTAGAATACACTGAAAACCTTCCCAGTGCTCAACCTGGAGAGTTCAGCAGCACGACCCAGCTGAAACAAGTGTGAATGGTTATTCCTTATACTAACAGCCAAAGTTAAGGTAATAATTGCAACAACTGCCGATAAGGGTAGTCAGTAATATTTCTGCCAATTTTAAGAACGGGTTAAAATTTATCTGAGGGGAAAAAAATCAAGTTATACATGACCAAGATGCTCTGTTTCCTCTCCAGGTTACATTATGTGCCTTGCTTAAGGTTTAAAGGCAGGATGTTAAGGAACACAAGTAAGGGATGGTGATCCATATATTATAATAACTGAATGCCAGCCTGAAACTCTAAACTGCTTGCTGATATCTAAAATTATTGTTTATCTCCCTAACACAACTAGCAGCATCATGTTAATTTTCTGCTTCTACTTACTTTAGCAGAACCAGAAATGTTGGTATTATTCCCCTTCCCATACCACCAAGCATGACAAGTACTTTAGCTGTACTAGATTTTATAAATCTTATCCTAAAAACAGTTACATTTTCCACCCAGGATTTGATTTTGGAGTAAAATACTTGCTTGGATATGATACTGTATATGATTATAAAAGTACATGATTGACATTTTAACAATAATAATTTGACAATTAGAAATCAGTGATTTTCAAAACTTACAGAAAAATCTGCTTCATTCCCCACACACAAATATACTACTTGCATTGTCAAAAAAAAAAGGGACTGCATGAGATTTAACTGTTGCTGAATTGAAAGTGCAGAACAAAGACTTTGGTTTTGCTTTTTGTAGGGATCACTTGTCTCCTTGGGAAGCAGGCACAGATTTAACTTAGACTGACGTCTGTCAGATACATGTGAACAAAAAAACATCTTTTCCTTCAGGATTTGCCTCTTCAGTAGCCAGGAAATTTCCATCTCTTGGGCTAAGGTGCACCACCAGAATCAGCAAACCTTCCTATTACCCTTACACTCCTCGTTAATAATCCAACGGCATAATAATTTCTTACCTAGGCAGTAGGGCAAGCAGCAAAATGTTGCCAAACTGCTGATTTGGCAGCACATCACGGGATCCATCCCTCCAGCAGCTGGAAATCTGAGATGTACAACCCGTGCCTTCTTGTCTGCAAAGCTCCAGAGGATATCTGAGGTGTCCATCATACCTTTGGAAATGTGTCCTCACCCCATGTGGAGCTACTTAAGCTCTCGGGTGACCTCGGAGCTGAGTAGGGCACAAGCTGCGAGTCCAGCATGGCTGGAGCTCTGGCCTGAATCCTACAGGCAGCTGTGGGATTAGTCACAGCGCTGTCGGGTTTGTGCAATTGCTCACGGCTTCTCCAGCAGCCGTCACACACCGCTGTACGGCCAGCCACGACGTCCCACCATCCCCTGGCCCATGTGGAAAATAAAGGAGCTGCTACCACATCATAGATCTTGAGTCATGTCAAGCCGCCCTGCCTCCGCTCTAATCCAGGCTAATTCTTGCCCCCAGGACAGCTGATCTGATAAACTGCTATTGCTACAGTTTTTCCACATTTTTCCATCTTTTTAGTAGAGTATCCTTATTAATCATGGTCCTAGTTAAGCCTCTGAGAAATGTATTTCAATGTTTCTTAGTCCCGTTCCCAGCTGAATGAAAAGATACTGCCCTAAAACTAAAATTAGAAAGTCCGTATCCGTACTTAAACCCCTACTTTATATTTACCATCTTTAGGGTAGGAGAGCCATGAGGAAAATTAGAGTTTTTTGGGCTGCAGGACTCTTACAGTAAGGACAATCCCCAAACAAGCAAAAGCATAAAAACGCAACATTACCAGAAAGGAAAGCTTTCATCCTCAGCTCTGCCAAGCACGGAGTCACGGAGATGTTCGTACGCAACCATCCGAACCCCGGAGTACACTGTGGGAAACAAAAGCAGGAGACAATTCTTGGGTCTGCCATGTCTGGAGGTCGCGCTATGATAAAGAGGTCAAGCGATTGGTTGTAAAACGCTCCAGACCTCGCCTGCATGATCCAAATGGGGAAGGCAAGGGGGCTGCCTGGTAGCAATGCCAGAGCCAGAACTTTTTAGCATCAGGGAATCTCTCTGGCTGAGCCATTCATCTACCAGGAGGCAGCACAGCTGATGCCTGCACATTAAGGAGGTGTTGCTTCCCTCTCAGCTGGTGCCAAGCACGAAACCTCTCACAAGTGCTTTTGAGGTTTCATGCTGTCACCGTTATTTCCAAATAAAACACAGGAAGCTGTTACCTGTGGCCAAACCGCTAAAGCATTTCTTCATCCTAGCATTTGCAACCTTATCTTTTCTGTCCCAGCCTGTCCCCACTTCCCTCCAATAAAAGATATTTATTGTTCTGAGAACCCTGAGTGGCTGCTTGTGCTGAAGAGCTTCCTGCAAAGATAACAGGGATTGTATTTTGCTTTCCCAGAAACCAGAATAAGTCTGGGAGGGAATGAGCAAAAGAAGGAAGAGATGATATTGAGACAGAATCTCATATATTTCAAAGCAGGATTGCAGGGTAGACTGAAGAAGTCCTTGCAGATAAACTTAAAAGTACAGGAAGATATGGCAAGCTCACTCCAAAAAGTTGTCAGCCACAGAAGGCAGGACCCAAAGTTGTCCCACCACGAGCAGATAATCACCTATGTGGCGGTACACGGCCGGTGTGGCTCCTTGCCAGAGCTTTTGTAAGCCCTCCTCTCGCACGATGCCGGCCGCGGTGCGCAGCATGCCCCGGTAAGGGACCGCCTGGCCACCAGCTGCTCTGCTGCGACGAACAGCAGCTTCACCTTGCACCTGCAGTCGTGTTTTTGTGAGGTCCAGGGGAAACGTCACTGGAAAATAGCAGGGAGCAAACGTGAACGTGAGTGCAGCTGCAGAGAGACCCTGCTGGTAACATCTACACCACAATCCCCCTCTTCCGAGCAGCCAAGGGGGCTGTGCAGGCAGCAGCAGACAGCAGGGATCGTACCCAAACAGGGCGCAGAAGATTTGTGGAAAACAGGAGATTCACTTCCATATCTGTTAAATGTGGCTCTGGGCACAAGTAACCAAAATACATGCCTGTCGATCACCAAGTCTTTCTCCCTTATTTCCTTTCTGCAAATTTGTTAACGCAATACGCATACTTTCCGAGAGACTCTGGATTAAAATTTCTGTTCCAGTTTCTCCCCTTGAATAAAAATCAGTCAAATCTCTTATCGAGCATGTGGCCTCTCCAATTCTGGCCAGCACAGTGGCAGCACATGTTACAGTCAGGAACAACCCCACAGCGGCCATGGTAATGCAGAGAGACAAGCAGGTGAGCATCTGTCCTACAAACCACCCTAAAACATGCTGTTTTGCTGATGCAGACATAAAAACCATATTTAGCCTGTTGCTTCTCTCACTGAAATACCAGGTGGCCATGGACGGTGGTCCACCTTGATCTCAGCTTCCCAGGGCTGCTCCTGAAATAGTGTGGGTACGTATTTGCTGCCCCTAATTTCAGATCCAAGCCAGGGGTGTCTAAGGCAGCGAGTGCCGAGGAGCAGGCGTTGTCCTTGGCTCCATACCACGGTAACACATCATGCTACAGCGTCCTTCCAGAGCAGGACTCAGAGGTGCCAGAGGAACGCAGTCACTGCTCAAAGCTTCAGCAGATTTACAGCTGATTTGTGCATTAAATCTGGTATTCACGTTAAAAGATGAGCAAAGATTGAGAAATTGCAAAACATTGGTGCAATGCAGGAGATCTGCCTGTAAGAGCTCGTAGAAATTATATAGAATGTGCTGAGAAATATTCTAAATAAATGACTGATCACAAAATAGTGCTATGCAGATGCCAAGGTGGTTTCCCATATTTCAGCAAGCAGTTTACTACACTCCATTTTTACACTTCTAGTTACAGTGGAGATGTCTGTAAGACGTAATTTTCCTTTGATTAATCTGAATTAACTACAAAAAGCAAGTTCCTGATGAAATCACTCCCTTGCTACTAATTTAGGCAGCAGATTGTCCTGCCTCTTTAGTCTTGTTCCAGAAACCCAGCAAATGCAAAGCTTAAATTAGGCACAACCGCTCTGTGTTAATGACTACAGCCCCTCGGTGTTGGAGGCAAAGATTTCAACCTGAAAACCCCCTCCCTCCAGCCCCGCAGTCAGGCGGCACAAAACGCTCACAAGGCTTAAATCATTGCAAAGTCACGACGAGCAGAGTGGAACGAACAGATTTGCCGGAGCCAGAAAGCCCGGGCAAACACCAAAGAACAAGGTGTCCGGGGACTGAAGGATCCCCTGCCTCTGGAAGCAAATTTTGATGCCCTTTCCGAAAATCCCCGTGAGCTGTACCTAGTTCTGCCACAGCCGCTGCGCAGGCTGACAGAGCGAATTTGCTGACTCGGGGCCATCTCTCTGGAAGAGACAAGCTCTTTTCTTCTGCAGGTGACATCTAGCGTCTAACATGAAATAAGGCTCAATCAGCCAACCTGCGAGGGTCTGGAGCAAAAAGCAGACCCTAACTCAGCTCTGTTCTGGGTCCTTTAGGAGACAAATTGCTGAAGCTCATGGTTCTGCAGCACCGGCAGCAGCAATCGCAGCAGCCCAAGTGCCTCCTGCCGAGCTGCGAGGTCCTTGTGCAGCGACACAAGAGTGCAACAGCTCCTGGGAAATGTAGTCTGTCACCCACGTTACCTCTGCCAGGAAACCAGCAGTGCACGCACAACTACATGCACAATTTTGCCCATTATCTACATTATTTTTTTTTCAACAGATAAATTATTAATGGAACCTCAAGATTGTGAGAATACATGTAGAGTCCTTTTGCTTTCTGGGGGCTGTCACTGCCAGCAAGTGCCTCAGGAGCCTCAAACTGCATCCCTGTGCCAAACTGCTGCGCAGGCATCCCAGACGGGTGAATTGATCCAGATGTGGTTTAACAAAAGCTGTGTTAGGAACACTTACACGCTGAGCTGGAGCTCTTGTGGCAGTTCGTGTCTCCTGGCGGTTAGGCACAAAACCTGGGAACACAGAAGCCACTCTGCCCAAAGCCCCATATGTAAAAGTATAAAGGTTTTCCTAGCTGAATACTGAAGCCCTGTTAATTGTGTGCCAGTCCTAATTTCTCTTAATGTAGGCGTATTCTCTTGGTGGGAAAAAACAAAAAAGGGTAAGGCATGCGCTGTTCAAGAGAAGCTTTTCATTTATCATTAAAATCTCAGCTGAATCACTAAGTTAATCATTAGCTGTTAATCACTAATCCTCATGTTGAGGATTTGAGGATTTTTTAGGTCACAGAAACTTTTCCCAGAACATGGCCCCACAGCCCTGTCTGGCTGACTAAAATTTTAATGTGGGGTCCTCCTCACAGCGATTCAGAAAAATGAAACATTGCAGGTGAAATATTCAGCTGAAGTCAGATGATTTTATCTCGTCCATCACCAATAACCAGTATTAAATTGGATCTTGTTTGAGTTAGAATTCGTTAAAATTCATGCAGTGATAAAAGAAAGTGCTAACAAAGCCCTGGTTAAAAGAAGAAAACATGTTGCAATTTAATGCAAACCTGCCTGGTGCCCTGAGAGAACAGGTGATTCAGAGCCCTCTTCGAGCCAGTTTAAGCAATGTGCTGTGGGCATTTTTGTGCCTCCCTCCATAGCTATTCTCTGGGCTTGGGTAAACTACTGATTCATCATTCAGGTATGAGAATACCTCAACAGGTCATCGAGTACAATCCTCTGCTCAGAGCAGGGATAGCTTAGGAGTTCCATCAGGTTGCTCGGGGTCTTGTTTGGTCACCTGCAAACCTCTGAGGATGGGGATTTCACAACCACAGCCTGCTCTAGTGCCTAACTACTTTGTGAACTGTTTTTCCTTATATTCAGTCAGAGTTTCCCACGTTGCATTATGTCCATTGCCTTTCATCCCTTACATGTATACCTCTGGCGACAGCCTCTATCATCATGATTTAGGGGGTGGAAACCAACAACTAGATCCCTCCTGTAGAGAGAGCAGCTCTCCAGGATAATTTTTAATCTGGGGAAATGAGTCCTTTTTTAAAGGACTGATTTGGGGATGGCAGTGAGGAAGAATTTTCTCTTCCCACAATATCTCTGAAATGAGCCTGACCTGGGCATGAACGCTTGAACAGCTCTGTGATCTGTGGAGCAGAGAAGGGCCAGTGCTCACCGAGGTGCATCAAACAGCTGGAGCTTATATATCCCCAAATCCTGAGGGAGACAACTCCAGCAGAGAGGACCCTTCCCATTTATTTATTTCAGTTTTCGGTGAGACAGCATTTTCTGGTTTCTGTCCAAAGTCAGTTTGATCAAAGGCTGCATATCCTGGGAGGGAGCATGGACTTCAGACATGATGGAAGGGTCTGGGGGGCCCATGTGCTGCTGGAGAAAGGCAGCTGAACCATCCCTGTCGTCTGACCTGCTTCCATTGGTTGGGACTGTGTCAGTTTACACTGGGAAGACCATTAACTATTTTCTGCTCAGGACTAGGACCTAGTCTGAGGACAGTTTGTGAGTGACTATCGCACCATCGTCCTGGCTGTGTGCTCCTCACAACAGTGCCTTTCAGTAGCACCTCGTGTCCTTCACCATACTAAGGAGTTTCTTACCATCTGCCTTGCTGAAAATCACAGCACCTCTACTTTGTAATCTTAATACTGCCAAACAAATATTATTTTTTTTAACTGAAGAAAGCAATGTGCTGCTTTGCTGCAGTGTCCCTGCCTGCTCGAGTAGCCTTCCAGCAATGGGTGCAGAGTTCAAGGATTTGTCACAGCAACATCTAAGTTTTGCAAGCAGCAGAGTTGGTCCTCGTCCCAGAGTGGAGGAGAATTGGCTCTGCCTTTTCCAAAACAAGAGCTTGTCCCCTGGGTTGCTTGGTTCTTTAACATCTTGTCTCCATGGCAGTGATCAGCTGGCAGGACTGATAAAAGAGGCCCCATTCATTGAGTCGGGTACAGCAGCTG
>NW_009713039.1:26069-41744 GCF_000703405.1 Apaloderma vittatum | reverse complement strand
GGGTACGGCGGCGGGGCAACGGGGGGCGCCTGCCGCCGCAGGCAGCAAAGAGGCAAAATGGCTCTTGCCCTCCTCTTGGCAGCAATCCTGGGACTTCTTATTGTCAAGGCTGTTTTGTTTCAGCTGAGAAACCCGAGCTCCCCTCCTTGCATTGGGAGCTGGATCCCTTGGTTTGGAGCTGCGTTTCAGTTCGGGAAAGCTCCTCTGGAGTTTATAGAGCACGCCAGAAGCAAGGTAATGGCTGTGGCGGTGTGCCTGCTCGCGGGTGCGTGCTCAGGGTGGCTGCCTGCGAGGGGAAAGGCAGGGAGAAACTTCTGCATTAAGTTTGCCTTTTTCCTCTCATGTTTTATAACACCAGGAGCATTTAGCTGGTGAAGGATCAGCTCTGTACCAGTAACTTTGCTAAATTGTGGAGCCGATCCAGGCGTGATTTCTGTGCTGCGATCATTCTGTCTGGACCCAGGACCTCTGCGGTTTTGCTTTTGCAGACTGGCTGCATGTTAATCTCAGTTTCAGATAACCTGGAGAGCCCTGTGCCCAGCACCAGGACCAGGAGACTACTTACTTGCGTGCCTAAAGTTAGGTGAAATTTCTGAGTACCAGCTGGTGTCCCTCAACATACAAGAGAGGCACAGACACGCTTGGCAGGCAGCTTTTGCCACCCTAAAAAACTTATCAAAGACGAGTGCAAAGATTTAACCCCTGGGCATGCTTTCCTTTCTCTGTGTCTGTCTGATACAGAGAACCTAAATGATCTATTTAGTTTAGATGCTTAATTTCTAGGCAGCTAGTAGTAACTGGTGTAAAGCCCATCTTCCCATTTTCATCTGATGATGATATCATTTGCTACTGGTGCAATATAGTCAGCCTCAGGTATTCAATCCTGAAGGATTGAACAGCCCACTAGTGGCAAAAAACTAACTAAAAAAGAAACCACTGTAACATCTTGAAATTTGGCGGGAAAAAAAAAAGAAATACTGAATGTTTAAAATTTGCTTGCTCATTTTGGACTCTTAGATTTCATATTTCTAAGTACTGCTTTGCAGCCATGGTTGTTACAAACTTGTGGCATTAAATGAAAGCAGAAGTTCAAGTATAATCAGCCGAAGGATGAGGTATAAGAACATCAAGAGTTGTCTTGTCTTAAAGCATGTTGGGTGCAGCACAGAGTAAACTCATGTCTGTGATCTTGAGTTCCTTGGCTTCCTTGAGCTTGGCAGGCTGGGTTTAACCATATGTTAAGATGTCTTTCCTGTGTCTTTCATCTGTGCATACCCTGATCAGTTATTTGTTCATTCTCCTCAGGGCAGAAATGCAGGACTTGAAGAAAACTCATTCCAGTCCATTTTCCTACTATTTCAGAAAAAAATCCTTTAAATATACTGATCAAGCAAAAAAAAGATCTTATAATATTTCTTTGACTATTCTGATACGAGACTATTAAAGAACATTCTTGTTCTACTGAAAACATCCTGGTGGCACCCAGATTAAAGCAGCTCACCAAACTGTCCTTTCTAGTGCAATCCCTTTTGGGGACAGATGTTTCGCTATGACTTAAGCTTGCTTTAGTTGCTTTTTTCCCCAGGAAGCTTCTAGCAAAATCTCTTAGATGAGATTTTAAAGCAAATGTGATGGAAGAGTCTTTTGTGGAGCTTCATCCACAGATTGATTGAGCAAAACTTATGCATACTAAAGAATGCATTGAAGTACAAATGCAAACTTAGCGGCTCCGCATCAGTTTTGATGTCCATGTGCCTGGAAACCCTCTAGGCAGCTGCTGACATATCTGAACACACCAGAAACACCTGAAGGACTTTAAAAATCTCGTGTTTTGTTGAGACAGAAACTAGAGAAACAAACATATTCAATGTGAGAAAATTCAAAGCAAAGCAGAAAGAGGCGACACACCAGAAACACCTGAAGGACTTTAAAAAGCTTGTGTTTTGTTGAGACAGAGAGAAACAAACATATTCAATGTGAGAAAACTCAAAGCAAAGCAGAAAGAGGCAGCTTCCTTACGTATCTCCCCTTCACTGTGTGTTTGCAGACAGAACCTTTCCTCTGACTTTTTTCTTAGTCCATCAACCCAGCATCCTTCTGACTTTTGACCCCTCCCCGGGGTCTCCCTGGGCCAAGAGGGACCCTTCCATCCCCCCCAACCCCAGGCTTGCTCCCTGCCCCTCTTGCTCTCCCCTTCCCTTAGACTCCAGGCATCTCTCTCTCCCTCCCTTCCCAGCTCCCAGGCTGGTAGGATGTGCTGAGGCCAAGCAAGGCAAACCTCCTCCTGCCTGCTCGCTTTTAAAGGAGAACACGCTGCAGAACAGCGTGGCCAACGAAAACAGATGCTTCTGCCAAAGGGGTCATTAACCGAGGGCTCGCAAAATACCACAAAAGGGGTGGTTGCAAAATACATCTGCAATAATTCCAAGCTTTTGGAATTTTGCCAGGACGGGGTTAAGTGTCCTTAGTTCGAGCAAGCTGCCCTGGTACAAGTTAGTGCAGAAATAGGCTGTAGGCAGTGTGAAACCTCTTAAACTTTGTTGGGTCATTACCTTCAGGGGAGACTTTTTCAGTTAGAAAATTCCTGCCCTGGGTTAATCCTTCAGTCCATCACAGTGTCACTCATTTCTTTTTCTCTCTTAAAGAGTTTACTCTCATATTATTGTCCCTTCTGTGGATATCCCCCACTGCATTTTCTCTCAAAACCTGGAGCAACACACCAGACTTCAACTGCTTCTAACCTGCACTTTGCTTGAAGTTCGCTGCTTCTGTTTTCCTCCTACAGAAGACATGGGCTGGAAGAATTGTCTGACTTTCCCTTTGTGTCATCAGCAGGTCTAAGAAAAGAAAGATCCCTTGCTCTAATAAAATATTAAGTCTCTGGTCTAATAAAAGATACCTCCTCTTCCTCCTAAAGCTGCCTGGCTAGTTAAAGCAAATTTGCAGGCAGTCTGGGATGGGCAAGGTAGGTAACCAGAGCCACCATACAACATAAAATACACATAGGACTGCTTAACGAAGGGTTCAAGGGATGTGGTTCCCCACTTTGCCTGTCAAACCTGGTAAGAGTTAATAAGGAATTTCAAATGATTCTTATTGGTTTGCTGATTCAGCTAACAAGAAAAGTTCAGTTAAACCCAGGAGATTGTTTTCCTCTGTGTATGGACCTCTAGATCCATACGTCACTCTCAGTGTCTTGATGGCATTTGGAACATGGTGCCATGTCTCAGGTCTCAGCTAGAAGCCTCTCAGCCTTATTCTCTCTGTGTGTGGTTGCTCGAGGGCTGGCTCTCTGAGCTACACGGCATCATGCATCCTGCGTGAGGTTTAGTGGAGGGGAAACAGGCTGCAGAAGAGGACCAGGCTTCTGGTGGAGTGTTCCTGAAGACAAGTGTCCACAGCTGAGTCTCTAATGGTCTGTGAGCCTGCTCCCATGCACAGGAGATCAAAACGCTCAAGCCCCTGAGACAGAGAGGAGACATGGCTTTGAACTTGTTCATGTGTGCGCCAATGGAGAGAAAACCAGCCCAGTGCACCCGGCTCCCGACGTGAGTCTTGACACAGCTGGAGCTGTATCAGCTGGGGTGGGTTTCTTCTTGCCAGAGAGTGCCCCTGGGAGGAATGGCTGTTTCCCTGATTTCCTTTGGGATTTTGGAGAACATCTTACTGAAGTTTTTATTTCTATGGAGCATTACTTTCATGTAAGCCTAGATCTGCCTCTCATCATGGCACTGCTGTTTAGGGCAGTGTTTCCCAGTCTTCGGGAAAGACAGCGCTTTCACAAGTGAAAGTAGCTTCATAAGCCCTAAATCCTAACAGGATTTTAATTTTGCTTTCTCTATCTCCATATGTCATCAGGTCTCCTTAAACACTGTTTCAGACAGAGCAGTAAATGAGGACATGCAGTTGGCAGGCAATGCCGATGCTTTGCTAGTTCCCACCTATAACACAACGATGGTTAATACAGAACTGGTCAACAGCTTGTTCCAGTAGCTGATTTCATGACATTAGAACATCAGCATAATTATTCAGGTGTATGTCTTCAATAGCAGCTGTTAGTAGCTGCTCAGTTACAGGGTGTAAGGACCACATCCAAATGAGAGTATGCCACCGTCTGCTTTTCCTTCTGAGCTTCTGGCCATCAACACTTTAGGGACTCCCTAGGCCAGAATTTGCATTCAGATGATCTGGATTCTTTTTTTAGCCCTGTGTGTAATTTTGGTTTCCACAGCATCCCACAGCAATTAATCCATAAATTAACCATGAACCATCTGAAGAAAGCTAGCTTCTAATGGGTGCCCATTGGCTTTTATGAGAAAGTGGGAATACTTATTACCTTTCTTAGAATCATAGAATATGTTGGGTTGAAACGGGCCTTTAAAGGTCATCCAATCCAAGCCCCCTGCAGTGACCAGGGACACCTTTAACTAGATGAGGTTGCTCAGAGTCCCACCAAGCCTGACCTTGAACGTCTCCAGGGATGGAGCCTCCACCACCTCTCTGGGCAACCTGTGCCAGTATTTCACACCCCCCCGTAAAGAACTTTTTTCCAACATCTAATATGAACCTGCCCTGCTCTAGTTTAAAACCATTGCCCCTCCTCTTGTGACTACATACCCTTGAAAACAGCCCCTCCCCAGCTTTTCTGTAGCCCCTTCAGGTACTGAAAGGCTCCTCTAAGGTCTCCCCAGAGCCTTCTCTTTGCCAGGCTGAACAACCCCAACTCTTCCAGCCTGTCCTCATAGGAGAGGTTCTCCAGCACCTCTTCCCTGGGATCTAAGTCCACTTGGACTCCTTTCATTGAAACCTTTATTCGTGCTTGCTGTGCATCTTTTTTCCTTTCCTAGCTCAAGTGTATCCTGCTGAGATGGAGAGGGCAGAGACATACATTAAACATAAAGGTGTGAGCACAGGATGGGTTAGATATTTGCTGTCCTTTCCCTTCTCATTTCTTAGCAAAATGAGAGCTCTAAGATAATTAGCACTTGTATAATAGATCTTGGGGTCATTTCAGAATGTGCTCCTTCTAGAACTTCTTGTGTGATGTTTCTAGGTCTTCTCATGGTTTAGACTCTCAGGTGACTCCAGATTACACATAAACTTCTAATTCCTTCTTTTAAGGAATGAATTAGGAATATGTTTAAGACCACACATCTTTATGTCTTCTTAAAAGCTATATTGGGCTCTTCTTCAGTATATCCTATTTGTCCACTACTAATCCTGGTCTTTGATAATGCTTGTAAAAAAATGCTGAGTACTAGAATGATTCTTTGAAGCTTCTCATGTCCTGCTTCAGGAGCCCTTTAGAAAGGCACCATGTTTCCCTGCCCTTCCTCCTGTTGCTGAGGGCAATATAACAGGTCATGGTAGGTAGTTCTGCAGCCTCATATTTTAATCCCTCTGGAGTTTTGAATTGAAATATTTATCACTTACTTACACAGCAGCTGCTTAAGTCTATCCTACTTAACAGTTCCTCTGAAGCAAGGTCTCAGTCCCTCACTCAGTGGAAGGCTCCAGGGTGGGACTCGTCTTAAACTGATGTAATCACTAACTCACTTTGCTTCCCCACCTGGTTTCTTTACACCTTGGGTATTTATCAGGCACAACAACACACTGGGAGACTTCCTGTATCTCGTATGTTCAGAAAAATCTTTATTATTGGGGATGTGGATTGCCATTAGTGGTTTGATCCTCAACCTTTTTCTAGTATTTTAATTTTACATTTAATTTATCAGATACCTTATTTATTTGTAATTTCCTCTTTGGCCACAAAATTCTGCTTTCTGAAAGACGTGTCTCTGAATATCCACCAGTCCTGTGCTGTTCAGTGAAGCTGACTTGTTCTGGAGGTCCTTTATGGAGCTTCTTTATTTCAATTTTCTTGATGTGAATTATTCTAAATAGATTTCAGGAAATTGAATGAGTTTTAAAGGCAAATTCTTTGTGTAGGTGTTTACAGGTAAGCAAGACATCCCAGCTTTACTAAAAGTGAGGGGACAGTCTTATCAGTCTTATCAGTGGAGTCTAAGGGTGGTTCAGCTCACCTTCAAAAACACAGGTGTGCAGCAGCTGGTCATACAAATCAGATTTTAGGCTCCCCCAACTGCATAGACTGAATCTCTGTTGTTTATAATGGGATCTTAGGCATTTGGCCCACATATAATCATCTAAAATAAAGTGTTACAATCTTTAATTGAGTGTGACCTTCATGGAATAATTAAGTGTTATTGCAGATTTCTATTAGCTCTAAATTAATTTTATTTAAAATTAGTTTAAGTACATTTTAATGTTAATTTAAAATTTCAGAAAATCTAATTTAAAAACACAGTACAAATTCACTGATTTTATCCAGCTTGATGGTGAAGACATGCTGTTTTCCACAACAAACCCCAATCTTAGCAGTTCAGCTATTAATAAAACAATATTTTATTTATTATCACTCAGAGAATTTGAACAGTCATTCTTCCTAAATAATTTACAGTTGACGACCACAATCAAAAAGTCAATGTCAAGAGGAATCTTTTCCTTGGCTTCAGAGAGCTTTTGAGGAAGTAGGCTTTACAATACAGACATAAACAACAAAAGAAATGGTTAAAGTCCTGCCCACAACAGGAGGTTGGACTAGATGATCTCTAAGCCTAGGCCATTCTGTGAAAGTCAAGGGCATAAACCATGTAAGTAAGGAGCTTTTGTGGCTTTTCAGTACTCTCCCCCTTGTCAGCAAAGTGACCTGGAAAAGGAAGTCAAGTTCCTTGATGTGTCTGGAGGCTTTATGAGACTTTTCCATATGTACAATAATGTTGCCAAAAGCAGATGGTATGCGTATAAATGTGAATGCTGGGCTTTTGATTTCCAAGGCTTTTGATTTTCCAAGGTAGGAAATTGTGTCGGCTGAGAAAGAGATGCTAAAGATCCTTCATTTCTTAATTTTGATTTTTCATGGCCAAATCTGACAGCCATTAGATATTGCAATTTGTTTGCGAGTTTAGCGTATCTACAAATATCAGTAATCTTTCTAATAATGTGGGAATTCAGAAGTGAATACTTATTACCTAAAGTTTCGAGAGGCCTCTACAGTATTAGATTAAAGGAAAATGAAGGAACAACTTACAGCATCAAAAACCTTCTCTGCGTATAAGTCTCAACAAACTCCATCTATTCTGCTCAAAATACAGCAGCTGTTTTGCTGTTAATCTTTAAACATCTATACAAGAAAGAAAACGTTGATATTAGCAGAACCTTCAAACTAGAAAATAATTTTTTTTAAAAAAAAAGATGCAGGAGTGGAGAGTTTTTGTTAAAAAAAATGTAGATTGAAGTAGGTAGGATTATGGATTTTTATAGGGGGTACTTTGCTGTGGCAGCCAGGGTGTACAGTAGATAATCCGTCACTTGGGTTCTTAAATCCAAGTAGGTTGTATTATTTGAATTATAATATAATTCAAATATGAAATGTGAATCTCAGAGAAGGAATCCTTTCTACTCTGCAAGAGGTCAGGCAGGCCTCCATATTGTCTCCTTCTGGCCTATAAGTCTAAATATTTTGGTCTGATTCCTGTTCACATTTGTGCACTTGTGAGCTGCGGTGTGCAGACCTCTCAGCAGCACTGAGGTCCCATCTGGGCTCCCGTCAAAGGTGTTGACAATACAGTAATATGAAATCTGTCTTTGTTCCAGCATGGACCTGTGTTCACAATATTTGCTCTGGGAAAACGGTTTACTTTTGTGACTGAGGAAGAAGGAACTGAAGCATTTTTTAAATCTAAAGACTTAAATTTTGAACAGGCAGTACAACAAGCTGTCAAGAATGCAGGTAAATGAGACCCAGCTCTTTTTTAATGGAAATCGTATCGAGCTACTCAGGAACAGTAAAGCTGAATGCAAAGCCTAAAAGCTTTTTGACCATCCCTTAAACACTTATCTTAACCCATAACCATGCTATGAAATTAAACGCCTTCATGTGGATCCAGCACTGTAAACCTGCAAAGCCATTTGAATTCAGTCTCAAGGGACACGTTCCTGTGTGACCTACTGTAGGTGATCCTGCTCTGGCAGGGGGGCTGGACTGGATGATCTTTTGAGGTCTCTTCCAACCCCGAACATTCTGTGATTCTGTGATCAAAGGTTTCTGAACTAGGGACTTTTATCATCAAGCAACCCCAGTCTGAGATCAGGTCCTTTTCCGTGGCTAGACACACCACCTATGTGTAGCAGGTCTGAAGCAATAGTGTGTTGTCCTATCACTTAATCTGAAAATCAGCATCTGGCAGTAACTAGTTGTTACCCTGTAGTACAACAGTCGCTAGAAAGGGATGAGGTATATATCCCACCCACGGTGGCACGCTCCATCAGCTCATGTGCTCATATCCAGGTGGAATCACACAGACAGGATCCTTGGGTGGTGCAGCGATTTTGGGCTGTGAAATGAGAGAGAAGCAAATTGGCAGAGTGGTTAAATCACAGAATCCCTGTGACTGGAAGGCACTGCTAGGGATAGCCCAGTCTAAGCCCCTGCTTGGAGCAATGTCACCGACAGCAGGTTGCTCAGACCTATGTCCACTTGGGTTTTGTGTATCTCCAAGGATGGGGACTCCAAAACCTCTCAGGGCAACCTGTTCCTGTGTTTGACCATCCTCACAGTAAAAACTTCCCTATGTCTCAGTGGAATCTCCTGTATTCCCACTTGTGCCCATTGCCTCCTGCCCTGAAAAAAGCCTGGCCCCATCTTCACTCCCACCACCAGATATTTATCCACACGGATAAGATAAGATGCCCCTGAACCATCCCTTCTCCAGGCTGAACGGTTCCAGCTCTCTCAGCCTCTCCTGGTGTGAATGAAGGGAGATACTACTATAGCATGAAGACCCAAACTGTTTTTTCATTTCAGTCAGTTTTGTGGAGTGCAGGCACATCTCTACACCCACACTGAAGCTCAGGGGAAATCTCTGGATTGTTGATTCTGGCACTGAGGCTTCACGAGGGCAGGAAGATGTTACACGGGCTGGTAGGAGCAGAAGGCTCAGCAAAATAATTACAGGATTAGAAGGAAGCTTTCTGGTAATTTCACTCCAGGAAAATGAGTGTTAAGGCATTTAAATTAGAATCACAAGTTATGTTTAAAAATTTTCACTCTATCTTGCAGTGAAAATCTTCTTCATCTACTTTCCAAACCGTTTCTATTTCTTTCTGTATTTAGTTTCTGTCCCTGCAGAAGCGTTTTATCAGAACCACGGTAACCTCTACAGCATGATGAAGGGGAAAATGAGTCCTTCAAATCTGCACATGTTCACAGGCACTTTGTGTAAGGAACTCCACGAGCACATGGCACATCTGGGTACGGAGGGCACAGGCGACCTCAATGACCTGGTAAGGTAAGGGAATTTTGCAGCACGTCTCTAATACAGGGGTATCTGCTATGGGAGTACAGATGCTACTGTAAAGTGGGTGAAGCTCAGAGCTTTCAAGTCTTAGAAAAGCTGTGTGAGGATACTCATCATCGTTGCTTCACAGTTTGAGGTGGACAGGATTTCATCTAAAGCTGTTTTTCCCAGCTAGGAGACGCATCTGAATTACCTGTTTGGAAGAAAAAAGAAAACACAGTATCTTCCAACAAGCCCTGCTTCCCAAAAGATGGGATAAAAGCTTCACAGGTTTACAAAGTACTTATGAACAGACAGAATGTTTGATCTTCAGCGGGATGAAAAACTTCCCTGTGTGTTTTAGGCCAAGCCTAGCCCAGAACTTCAGACATCCGCAACTGACCTTGCTGCCAGAACTTTGTTCTTCTTGTAAAAAGAAAATAAAAATCCCTTAATTGACAGTTTCATGCAACAGCCGTGGTCCACAACAGAGTCAGTGGTGCCATGGGCAAACAAGTGGTACATGGGGCATTCCATCTTACTGCTTTCCCATCTCTGGGGAAAGCCAAAGCTACATCATTTGTATGTCATGGCATACAAATCAGCCATTATTTATTTAAAAAATATTTTAAAAACCCCAAGAAACCAGTCATATGCTAGATGATAAACTACAGAATACATAAAAGTCATCACAGTAAATCTGGGGAGTGTGTTCATACAGCTTTGCCAACCAAGGCAGGGTGAAAGAATTGGAATGCAATTCCCTGGCTGATTGTTAATTAGCTGCCTCAGAATTAAATCCATAGAAACCAGCAGGTGGCTCCATCTGCCTTACGATCTGCAGAAGAGCAAGAACGTGAAGGATCCGTGGCCTGAAACATGTTTCGCAGTGGCTGGAACCCAGAAAAGACTGCATGAGGGTTTCTCAGAGCTGAAGAGTAAAGGTGAAGAGGCCTGGGAAATGAGCTCAGGGTCTTCAGGATAAAAGAGGAGCAAATAGGGAAGGAATGAGACAAAAAGAAAACAGAAAAAGCTTTGTTCAGTCAGGTAAAACTTCTTGGGGTGCGTGGCTGCAGAAGGTTTTGCCCAGAAGGTCCATATGGGCTAACCTGAAATAAGTGGGATACTTAACGAGGAGAAGCGGGCCTCAGCACCCAGAGACTTTCTGCCACTTGCTTAAGTGACCAAACCCTAACTGATGAAGTTCAGCCACATGCAGAGGACTGGCTTGAGGTCTGTGTATCCCAGCCTCTGCTTAAAACCTGTAATGAGGGCTGTGAGCCTTGTGCCAGCCCTTCTGTATCGCCCGAGTCCCACACTTCTAGTGCTGGCAATCCAACACACCATGTCCTGAACTTAAACTGCTGCAACAGCTTCCCTGTGGCCTGTAAATCACGAAGATCTTGTCCTTGCAGGCATGTCATGTATCCAGCAGTGGTGAACACTTTGTTTGGGAAAGGCATCTGCCCAACAAGTCAGAGTGAAATCAAGGAGTTTGAAGAACATTTTCAGAAGTACGATGAAGACTTTGAATATGCTTCTCAGATGCCTGAGTGTTTCCTGAGGTAACGGAGCAGAGATGATGCACGTGATGTATCCATTATAGGCATTTTGCTTGCTGGGATATCAACCACGAGGGCTGTTTCCACTGGCGGATGATGCACTGTCAGATGAATTCCACTGAATTTCACTGTCAGATGGTACAACCCCCAGGTCAGGCAGGACTTTAACCAGGTGCTTCAAAAATGTTCTGACCTTGTCTCATGCATTTTCCTGGCGTGAAGCGGAAACAACCTTACTTAGGTCCAGCTTAGACCGGCCCAGGAGCAGCAGAACTGGGCAAAGAGCAAAGGCTTAAGCCTAAATGTGAGTCCCAAGCTGAGGGGGATCCCAATGAGGCGTCTCTCTGCTCTCTCCCACACCTTAGCTCTTTTCCCAGCAGACTGATCCCAGGTTACACGGCTGCACTGTCACAGAGTTGATTTTGCATAGAGGCAACCAAACCTTGAGGAAGGGAGGAAAGCGCTCACAGAGCCTATCAGTGCTCTCAGGGCCATGCTAGCACCTTAATCATCTCAAAGTACTATTCAGAAAGAATTGAGGGTGCTCAAAAACACGTCAGCTTGATTTTCTTGGGCAGGATCATTCCTGAAAAGCAATCTGTCCAAAGCCACAATGAAAGCCTGTGCTGAAGCAGATATGAAGATCTTGGAGTCTTGCACTCACAGGTCCTGGCTGCAAAATAAGGTCTGGCCAAGGCGAAGGTCTCAGACGTGCTGTTCCTCATGGTAGTCAACACCCCTGTCAGTCAGACTGATATTTGATTATTCATCAACTGCCTGCTGCCCAGGGACTTTAGGAAAGAAACCAAGGAGCCCTTCTCATGGAAAAGGAAATGATGATTTGTGCTGCTTCAGTTAAGTGCTTCTAGTTTGTTGCTTTTCTTTACAGGAACTGGTCTAAATCCAAAAAATGGCTGCTAAAATTATTTGAGAAAGTAGTGTTGGATGCTGAAAGGACCAACCCTCCAGAGACTGCATCCAAGGTAAACATCTGAGGCTATGAAACAAGATGAATTTGTTGTATATTCTGACTGAAGGAATGGAGGGCAGGAATTGTTTCCATACGGGAAGAAATAAGCCAGATACATCAGCCTTTTTTTTTAATCGAAAAAGAAAAAAAGTGCACTTTAATTGTCCAGTATTGCTGACACCTACATTAGGACAGACCCAGAATTTTGAGTCCTACCCCTCAATTTAGTTTATTTCCTACAGTTCTGAGAACTGATCTCTTCTGGGGAATTTTAACCTGAGGGTTCAGAGCTATGACCTATTGCCAGCCTCTGGTATCGCCGTTGCAGTTAGCAGTTGAAAGAGGTGAGAGAAAGACCTCTTCAGTTGTTTCTGTGAGAGCACTGCGCCGTGAAATTTCAAAACCTTGCAAGTACTATTTTTAAACCCTGGTGTAGAGTGAGTAGATCCTCCAGCAGCCAGCCTAGTAGAAAATAGCAGATTACTGGATTGGAAGCCAAGTACCCTAAATATTGATTGTGTCAAAGCTGTGATAAATTGTCCCCCTGGTTATTCTCCTCAGCTATGGCAGGAATTCTGTCTGTACAGCTGACAAACATGAGGACAGGCTGGCCTGGGAATTTTGATCTAACAATTGATAATAGAACAGATCATTAAACAAATCAGGTTTTATTTAGACTTTAGAAACTTGACATACCCCGATTTCTTTCATAATAAAGTAATAGAAAGGTTCTAGAAGGGATGGTGGGGGGTAAGAAGGTGCAGGAAATAGGAGGCATGAACTTGGTGTCGTAGATTGGGTGGGAATTTGGAAAAAGGAGTGGTCATTTTTTATTCAAGGTTAGCCTTTTCCTTTTCTGAAAAGCAGAGAGGAAGCTTTGCCTTGAACACGTGGTTGCCCTGTATTTAAGGAAATACAAACAAAAGCTGATCCTAGAACATTACACAGTTGCTATAGTTTCAAAGAACATCAAGCCATTGAAGTCCCTGGTTAGGTCACTAAAAAAACACCTGGAACTAGGGAGTTTGCTGAGATATCAGATGATCTTTTCATAACAATCATCGTTTTGGCAGGAACAGAGAGAACATTTTCTTCATTTCCACCTATTCAATTTGTTCAGTCCCATTTTCAAGTTCCTTAAAGCAGAAAAACAGAGCAGGAATTAAAAAAGTATAAAAAAATTCTTTTTTTCTTTCTTCCACGTACCATCAACAATGGGGAGCGAGGGAACCAAAACCCCTAAAAACTTTAAGAAAATGGAGGGAAGTGCAAGTATTCAGTAGGGATTCTTGAGGTGCATTGGCTTCTGGCCCTCTGCCTGAGAGCGAGCCTCACTTTCTCTTAACAATGTCCTCTCCACTTTGTGACCGCAGAAATCCCCACAACTAACACTACTTCAATTTGATAAACTAGTCTTACGTTATATCCTTGAATTCTAGTAAGCCCTACCCTAAACTAGATTTTAACATATTTTTGGAAATACACATTATTATCTTTTGTTTCTATCAGACACTACTGCAGCATCTCCTGGATAACTTGCAAGGAAAACATCTGGCTCCCAATTATGGTCTCCTAATGCTCTGGGCTTCCCAAGCAAATGCTGTCCCTGTAAGTACATCGGCGAGAGAAACACTTTCTCTCGATCCTGTTCAAATTCCTGCATTTGGGAAGAGAAGTCTTTGAACCAGAGGTCACACCCACTGTACGTATTCCAAAGAAGGGATTATCACATCCACGTGCATCCCTACAAATGTACCCTGGCTGCAATGTCATGGAAGCAACAACAGGAAAGGCTCTTCTTGTGTTTTTCCCAAATTATGATGTGCCCTATCATAACATTTTGGGAACACATCTCACAGCTATTAAGATCACAGTCTTAAGCTGTGAAAAGCATTTAACTCTATTTTGAAGCACTGTGGCTGTATTATAGTAAAGACTCTATTTTAAGCAGCCCGGTGTTACCAATTGTAAAGAATATCTGAAGCACAATGTAGAGTAACTTCATCTGTGCATAAATCCTTGAGTGAATTTAGCTCTTTTGCTTTGGGAGATTTGCTGCACAAATGCCAGTCTTGCTTCAGGGGAAGAAAAGCAGCAGTTTGATTCTACTGCCGCTTAAGTTTTGTCTATGTTAGGAACGGATTTAACGGATTAATGACACAGATATAAGTATACTAATAAGCCAAACACATCTAACACAGCTTAAGCTCACCAAAGACATTTGTAGGAACTTCTCAAATGAAAAATCCATAGCAGCAAAAACATCCTTTATTTACCATGACTACTAAGCTGCTTCCAGCATAGTTATGTCCATTACAGATGTGATTAAGAAAAAAATGAGTTATTTTTATATGTACTCCTAATGGATACATCTATGTTTTTTGTAGATTGGATATCACTAGAATTTACTCTAAAGAAGTTTTGTGCATTTCAGAGAGGTTTCTGTGGATTCCCATTGGTATAAGTGAGGGGCATAGCCTACTCTCTGTTATCAGGATAACTGACATTCCTTCCACAACACTGTCATCATTACTTACTTCTGTGATATTCAGCTGTAAATAGGCAGACAGATATTTTGGTTTTTTTCTTAGAATAGTCACAACCACTGTTCTGGTGACTGGAATCATGAAAAAGGGCCTTTCACCTTCCAAGGGGTTTTTTTACAAGCATGTTAAACCATTTATATGAAACAGTTCAGCCGTCCCTCCTTAGCCTATGGAGTGACAGCACAGCGTCCAGGTGCTGTACAAGAAAATGAAGCTACCAGATTTCTTTTGCAGAAGGAGGCTGCATCTACGTGGAGCTATTTGGGAAATAACAGTACGAATTCCTGTCCCTCAGCAGCACAGATGGCCCATGACCAGATCTGTGAGCAGACTGCATCTCCCACTAGCTCAGCAGGAGGAGAGAGACTCCCGGCAGTGCTGCGACTCCTTCTGGTTTCATCCTACTTAAGAGGATTTCCTCCTTTCCTATATTTCTTGATTTTCAACTTCATTGCATAATCGGTTAGCAAATTATTTCTAAAGGCGATATACTCCTGCTTGGTTTGCTGTTAATTAACTTTTTTTTTCCCCATTTCAGTGTGACTCACTGTGACAATGCCCTGCAAACTGTTTAACCTCATTTCTGCTAATTTTAGTAGGAATTTACTATTTAATTTTTTTCCATTCATGCATCTAATCATACACAACGATTTAGTAATTCATTTCAACACCTAGTTATTTGAAATTAAAGAAAGGATTCTGTGTTCCAAAGCTCAAGGCCAAAGGTATATACTGTTCACTGAAGATAAGTATGCAGCAGATGACCAGACATAATCTCCCAGGATCTGAGCCCTTATATGTGGATTTACCCAGGAAGAGAAGCTCCCCCTGCATCCCAGATGCAACAGGCATACAAACAACAACAACAAAAGTGCAAATGTTTTTACCTGCCTCTGTGATTTACTACAAAGATGCTGTAATTCTGTTCCGTATTGCTGAGTTAAAGTACTTTCATCTCACTTCAGATTGCATTTTGGACCCTTGTTTTCATCCTCTCTTACCCTTCCATTTACAAGAAAATCATGGAAGACCTGGCCTCTGTTTTTGGCAAAGCAGGTAATAAACCCAAGTGTTTCTTTCTGGAACATAGAAATTATTTTTTCTGTGTTGGACCAGCACAGGCCATGCTTGGTCAATGGTTGGGAATAATCAATGTTATTGCTAAGTTTAGTAGAGTCATAGCATCACAGAATTGTCAGGGTTGGAAAGGACCTTAAAGATCATCTAGTTCCAACCCC